>NC_072732.1:179871379-180171379 GCF_026930045.1 Uloborus diversus | reverse complement strand
ATCGTATTTCTGTCGACATTTTGTATCACAGTCAATCTGCAACACTTATGAAATAATAATTTAATTATGTATTGAATAAAAAATAATATTGCTCATAATTTTTTTTAATATCAAAATTCTACTTATTAAAATTACACTGCAGTTAATGCAGAATGAATATGAAACTGTAATTAGTGAACTTTAAGATTTACATTTTAATGTAATGTTTTTAGAGTGGAGTGAAAAAAACGAAATTGAGAATTATTTAAAGCCTATATGCGGAAAAGTTGCCTCTCACCAAGCCTATTTATCATACAAAATTTCAGCTAAATCAAATAATATAGCTGCCCATTTGACTTTGAATTTTAAGTAATTAGCCTGATTTTTCACCAAACTGGCAAAAACGGAAATGATACAATATGGTACAATAACATAACGATACAATACCTCTCATTTGAAACTTTGAATGTTTGAAATGAAACTCTTGATAAATAAATACTTAATATACAGTTAGTTAAATAACCTAGGCGATTGCGAAATTGCATTCAAACGGGCATTAAGCGCGCAAATCGCACATGCTCTGTCAGCTCCTTTCTTTGCGTAGTGCTATGAATTGCGTTCTTTGTTCCAATTGGATGTCTTTGTTTTTAAGTATTCTATTTAGTTCGAATGATTTCAAACTATTGAGTTGTAACTTCAAATGTAAATAGATGGCTGTTTTTGCATATAAAAAACGTTAAAGGAAAAAAAGAAAAAAACACATTTAGAAGTCAAGGTGTTTCTTTAGCTTCGTAAATGAGATAAGCGTCAGTTTTTATAAGCGCAACTGAATTCCAGTCAATTAAAGCAAATAATTGTCTGCATTGAAATTTATTGTATGAAACTGAATTCTTAAAAATAGTTATCGAGTTTACTAATTTTTCCCCTTTAAAGTTGCTGAGGGCCCAGCTCTCTCGCACGTTTACTATTGTTGGTCAGCATTGACAATAGAATGTATTTTTGGAATGACTATATTTTTTTTATTATACTGTAAGTTGTAAAAGTATTCACTTCCAATCCGAAGCGATAATTTAGAATTAATATTTGAGTACGCGTTAACAACATTTCCTGTTGAAACTTTCACGTTCTCTGATGAGCATTTTCCCAAAATATATAACCGAAAAGTTCTATCTGTAGTCATTAACCTTCTACAATGACTGTATTCTTTCTCAACAAGCAGAATGAAACATTTTTATTTGAACTTCCATTTCACATTTTGTAGACGTACCATTGCTCCTACTACATCAGGGGCAACCTCTGCCAATGATACATCTTCCTTTTAAAAGTTTACTACAGCCATATTTTCACAAGACATTAGTTTTTTCCTAGTTTCTAAACAATATCCTTTTCCCCTAGCTGTTGTTTCCATTCAAATGTTAGAGTAGATAGCGTGATTGTAATTAATTTGTATGAAATTCATGAATTACAACACTCATTACAGAGAACGTCCAATAGAAATCTCAATTTTCCTTATGACTCCACACTTTTAAAACCTGTATTAGTCGCTTTTTGCACTTAACCTACAGCATGTTACTTAGCAATATCAACATTTTTCTTTCAATAAGTCAATATGCTTTGTTTAATGTTTTAAGAGCTGCCAGACATAGGAGTGGCAACGATATCATACTTTAAGTTAAGAGAGTAAAACAACTTGATCTTCTGTTGTGTTTCTAGTTTTGTTTTTTCATTCCTTAATTTGAATCAAAATACTGCCCCTTCGACCGTCGAAGTATAGCATATTCTTATGAAAGGTGTCATTCCTTATTTTTCTTTTCAAGTCAATAGGTATTTTACTTCTTTTTCTTCTGATTTTGCAACGATCGACTTCTTTGGAGGAATCTTCTTTATCAATTATTCAAATACAAATACAAATGTGACGGCCAGCAACAGGCTCTGGACTCAGCTAGGCTGGTCGTAGGTCAGTTTATGAGTCCACAATGAAGACCTCAATCGCCCTCTTAAAGCTATCTACCCCCTTACACGTTACATTCACTTCCGGTAACTGTTCTATGTGCCTACAATTCTGCTAAAGTAATAATTTTTCCTAATTTCCCTAATTCAAACTTTACATTTCTTTCGGTTAAAATTATGTTGTCTTGACATTAATTTCACCCATTTTCCTTCAAATCCTTATTCTCTTATACCCTTTGGAAATAGTTTCGATTATGTCTGCTCAGTCAGAAAAAACGAGGTGCATCATGGCCGGATAATTGGACAGTTCGGACAATAAGAGTTCGGATAACTGGAATCCTAATTTGATGTAACCCTAATTAAATTTAGAAACCAGTAATTATGTAATGAGAAGGGAAAATTCACGTCAGATAATTCACAAATTAAAAATATCGATTTTTTTTTAAAATAACAACTTTTTGTGAAGTTATTTCGGTAATTAGACGTTTAATGGAGCTTTAAACGGTAAAAAATATAATTTAGGGGAGACGCCAGGGGGACTTTGGGGGAGGGGGGGTTCGCATGCCTCCCCTTCCTAAAATATTTGTATATACAATGTCTACACACATGCCAAGTTTCAAAATTTAACCACAAAATGCAGTTTCTTTCCTTGTAGCCCCCTGACTATTAGACATATTCACTATAAGTTACATTAGCTTTTATAAATTTAACAATTGCACAATTGTGCATCTAGAAAATTGTGATCGTATGCACGTTACCAAGGGGCTACCCTCAGAAAAAAAAAACATGTTAGCTCATGTTGTAAGATTATTTTTGGTGCTCCATAAAATAATAATAATAAAAAAAAAATAAAAATAAAAAAGTAAAAAAAATTAAAAAAAATCCTATTACAATTTTTGCCATCACACCGCAAGAACAAAAAACTTTTTATTCCACTTTTTTTTTTTTTTTTTGAAATTTTTTGCATTTTTTTTTAATTTGAACATTGTACTCGTACTAATATTCTAGAAGTAAAATTATCTTGCTGATTTTTTTGGCTACATTTTAAAAGTAATTTAAACACTCGGGTCATCTTTAGAACACTATGTTCTAGAGGTGATCTAGACTTACAAAAAAAAAAAAAAAAACATTTGACATGTGTTGCAAATAAGTTTAAAATTCAACATACAAAATCACAAAATCAGCCAAATACAATTTACTTGAAAATTATGAAAAAATCATCAAATCTCAAATATGGACACTTTTGGTTCACTTACCTTTTGTAACTTTATTTCATTTTTCGTTCTTCCAAACTGCGTGTGTCTTTATTTTGATTGTATTACTTTTTTTTTAGCAAGAAGTTACATATTTACTTGAGATCGTTTATTTACTACGTCACTGGTATTCAATATGATATAAAATATTTCATAGTCCTGGATATAAACAAACTGAGAGACATATTGATATACGTTTATTCGATATTTTACTGAGCGTTTTACTAGGATCAATATTGAGAAAAATTTCATTGGATGACAAAACGTATCCATTCAAAAATCAATACGAGGGCAAAGTGTAACAATATTAAACTGCTTTCATTTCTGTCACTTCAAACGCACAATTTAACAAAATGTGTTTTTCGCGCAAAATATGTTTCAAAATTTTGCATAATATTGCATTGCCGTTTAGTAATATTTTGACAATGCAAATTTTTGATAGATTTCTTAAAAGACATGAGTTAAGAAAAGCAAGAACATATTTATATCAAAATATCAATAGTAAAGTAATCAAGGCTTACACCATATCAATCAGTTGCATGATTTGAATTTCTAAATTATTGAAATTTTGGTTATATACACTTCAAATCGTCAGGAACACGTTTTGAACACAGACACGCGTCCTATTTATTTGAACACTTTTAGAAAAGTTTTAAACTTATTTAGTTCTTTCTGAAGTAAGCGTTGTCAATATGCAGTAAATTCTGGAAAGAAAGAAAGAAAAAAAAACAACCTACTTTACCGAGATAGTGGGTTTTTTCAAGTGATCCCAACCGAAAAAAAAAAAAAAAATCCAGACGGAACCCTTATGCGGTCTCGGCTTTAAAATACGTTCTCAAGTTTATGTGTAACAAAAATTCCAAATGGGAAACATTCGGAACGAATTTCTAGCACATTTCATTACATTTTATTTTTAACTGATCCGGAGCACATTTTTGTGCACATTAAGGCAACTGGTACAGTTTTCTGATTTGAAGTGTTCCTAACACGTTTCTTTTGTGCACTGAGAATTTGCAGTGTATGCATCACCAGTTTTGCATAACCGAGCTCAGAGAAATTGTTTTAAATGTGTGATATTGCTTTTATTCACAAAAAAAAATGTAGCGAGGGTGGCCCAAAGCAAACAGGCCTTCGAATGCTCCCGCATGGTTAGTAAGCGGCGATGCATATGTTTACATGTGTCGTGTTTACCGGAACAGTCCCTAGTTTTAATCAGTCCCAGCGAAGCAACAGTGAAACGGCATGGCGCAATCAGGCTTAAAATTTAAAAGAAAAATGAAGTTTTGTGACTTGTGATTAGTCGAAAACCACCTTATTTTTTTAACTGTCAATAATATTACGTTATTCTGACACCATCCACCTTTAAACTACGATGGTCATTCCGTGTTTTTTTTTAATTATTAATTTAAGGTTATAATTATTGAAACAAAAAACCTGCTTTTGATCAAAGCGGGTCTGCCCGCTTTCTTTATTTTTTTTTTTTTTTTTGGCAGTTGGACTCACTTAGATTTTCTATTTAAATATAATAAACTATTTAAATATAAGTACAACTTAAAAAAGTTATTTTTATGATGGAAATTAGCTAGTCTATTGATTTAATCAATTATTACTTTGTTTTATAATCGGGTGTGCTGATTTAGATTTTCAATTTAAATTAGATGAGTATGACTTTTTCCTTTTTTTTCTAATGGTATTTAGCTAATCAATTGATTTAATCATTTATTACTTCATATTTTACTGATAAATGCAACAAATCACAATGTACAGTTGATTTTTTGCAATCAAATAATGAAAAGGAAAGTATAACTTAAATTGGTCACCTTGTGACATGAGTTACTATAGTGGATTCACGAAAAATATAAACTTTCGTTCCCAAAAAACTTTTAATACGTGTAACGAAATCAAGAGGGCGCCATCGACTTGACTGAGTAGTGGAGGGATGATGAAACCCTGAACCCCTGTCGGGGGCGAGATGAAAAGAGGGAGTCGAAAAAAATTCCTTGGGAGAGAATGGAGAGAACGAGCGAAGTGAGGCTGGAATGCACAGCGAAAGAGATTGCTTTGATGGGGAGAGAGGAGTCTCCCTGCGATCGTTGAGTGCCATGTTTCTCGGGACCCTTGAAAGCCTGCGATAGATTCCCCTCCTCTACCGGATAATGCAACACAAAAAATAATATGCCCTCGACAGAGCTCACGACGTTTCTTCTAATCATTTGGCCAAACATTCACGGGGGCCCGCCATTACGAACAGTGGCGGATCACCGCATAGGCGCATGAGGCGCTAGCTGGGGCCTCCAGAAAAGCAGGGGGCCTCGGAGCTGCGAACTGGCCTATCCTCAAAACCAACATTTTTTGTTTTCAGAATTTGTCGTGGAAAGCCATAATTTTGTGTGGAAAATGTTCAAAACTCATGAAAATTGATATTTAATCATGAAGTTTAGGCGCGGGCTGATTGCTTCAAATAGGGCACCCTGAGTCTTAGGGGGCCCTGGCTTCAGGTGCCTTTGTTTGGATTTTCCAAGGAGTTTGGATTTTCCTTTTTCTTCCCACAATTTCTGCATAAAATTGTGTTCAATCGACAAAACTATTCTGATAAAATGCGCAGTTAGTATAGCCAGCAGGCTCGGATCCGCAAACTACGCAGTGCAGGGGGGGTGGGGGACACGACCTGAAAGGGCCCAACGTCCCAAGAAATTGAAAAAAAAAATGAAATAAAAAAAATAACACTAAGTTCTTATTAACGGTACGAATGTACACACTGCTGGCCTCTGGGGAGTGGCCCTATACAGAGTTTTTGCAGGGGGCCCCAAAATTTATACATTCGGGCCTACTTGCCAGAAAACTTTTCCCGTTCCAAGGAGTTCTTTGACCACTTACAAGTCGCCTTCGTCTGAGTAAGGAGTATGCATCTTGTTTGAAAAAAGTACTATTGATATACACATGAAGATATTTGCTTTAAATAGCCATATAGCTAGGAAGTGTCGAAAGGGGTAGAGAGAGGTGATACCCCCCTCTTCCCAAACAAATGATAACCAGTCGTCATTTTTGTGTCAGTATTATATCAGTCCTCAAAATATACCAATCGTCATTTGTGCGATTATGCCCGAATCGGTGTTTTTCTAAATAAGGGGAGCAGGCAGCAGGATTTACAACATGGGTTGTAAAACTCGACCTCTTGGAATGGTCACTCTTCTTGACTAACAATTATATTGCCTTTCCTTATCTAGAATGCTGAAGGGAGAAGAGACAGATCTGTGGGGGGTCCAGATCGAAGTTGTTTTCACACGCCGGGCACAGCGCACAGCTGTGTTTTCCTGTGTTTTCTTTCTTTACTTTTTGCTAAATTTCCCACTTTCCCACCAGTGACCTGACCAACCCGTAACAAGATAGTTTTATGACGTATTTAACTAAATAAGCAGTTTGGAAAAGGCGGGAGTTTTTTCTTTTTCTTTTTTTTGGAGGAAGAACGAAGAAGTTATGTCATTCGCTGTTCGGATTCACTCGTGCTCGTGCTTTTGCTCTGGGTCTTCAATCAACGACAAGACCATTCCTTTCGAGATAAGTTAAATATGTTTTAATAACTATTTAATTTTTAGAATTATGCTGCAATCTTGGTGTTAAATGATAAATTTTGAAATATAATAGACTACAATTAAAGAGGTACAAAGTGCTTTTTAAAAAAATATATACTGCTAATTCTTCTTCAAATTATATTTCCATTACAGAGAAAAGAACCATTTGTCAATTCATTGTAAAAACGCTTTATAAAATTACTATAAAATTTTAAATACCTCTGCTGCGAAAGTAGTTGATTTTGAGTGTTCTCTTTCTTTCACTGGTGCCATTTGTTTGCAATATATTTTACAATTTCAACTTCATTAAGATTGATTTACTTATTAAAGACAAACGTTTTATATAAAAACTGTAGTTGCGGCAAACCTTACCTAACAGCGTCGTAATGCTATAATTAAGATCTGCGTAGCTTTCTTAATGCTGTCAGGTTAGTTTCTCCCCAACTATTGAAGCGTTTCAGTTTTATTTTCAGGAGTTTATATCAACATTTGCCATGTACTAAAAAGTATGTTTTACTGCTTCAAAAAAAAAAAAAAAAATGATGGTAATGATTATAAAAAAACAAAAAAACATAGGCTTTAAGATTTGCTTGAAAACTTCTGAAGAATCACGATTTTCAAACATGAAAGGAAATTAAATTACGAATTTTGAATTTCAGAAGTATATAAATAATTTCAGGAAAAGTAAAAATATGAGAGTAAGAATTTCACTTGGATTCGTCATAGATGCGCGCGCGCGAACTTATTATACTTTTCTCTTCATCACTCCACTTCTTAGCGTACGCCTTAGGATTACCACCCAGGACTCCGAAAACCGATGAACTCTTTGAATCTCAGAAAATACTCAAGCAAAGGTCCCCGAACAGGCTCTCTTTAATATCATAAAAAAATTAAGTTTTTTAAACTACAGTTAGAAAAAATTTAAATGGTATAGCCCCTGAATATAAAATGTTGCTGAAGTTTTTAGGTCCATAATTTTGAAAAAAAATTTCATGGAAGAGCACCAGCACCTCTTTCCCGTAAAATTGTTTATCATGTAAATTTTGTCTGCAATATTGTTTTTGAAAGTTCAATTTCGAAATTGGGAAGGGAAGAGAGGCAGAGAATTGATTTCGATCTATTAAAAAAAATATATTGGGGGCACTACCTGGGCTCTATCCCTTACCCTAACTTTACCCTAACGTTAATAAACTAGCCTATAATCGCGTTTTTAAGGCTTCAATTTCTACCACTTTCCGCTGAGACAACTGCACCTTTTTGTCCATAAACATCAGCAAAGAAAGTCTTAAATGGCGTTTTTAAACCTTCAAGTTTCAAAATTTTTCAGGGGGAGAACCCCCGGACCCCCCTCCCCTTTCCTTATCAGATCACAAGTTTTCTCTCTCTTCTTTTGGCTAAGTGCTTCGCCCTCCTTGGACTTTTTTCTGATTGCACTACTGAATTATACTTCCATTGGTAAACTGAGGAAAGCTGGGATTTTGCTAAATGTCCAGGGTTAGGAATTGTCCTAAAATTCCTAAAATTTCTATAATGTTCACATTATATTCCATACTTGTGCAGAAAAATGAAACTTTTCATGCTGATATGCCTGTATTTAAAGGCAAGATAAACTTCGTAGACCTTAAGATTTTTTTTTTTTAAAGGAAGAGAAAAACCTATGCTGCTGCTACTTTTCTTCTAGAGAAGAGAGGGGGATGCAGTTAACAAAAGCAAATGCTCAATATAACTGTTTTATCTATACTTTCTAAATCTTGCAGTCATTCCTCTTCTACAAAAAGCTATACAACAAAATAAGAACCCAAATGTAAGCACTTGGTTCAAAAAGCATATTTAGAACAAAGGTTAAATGGTTTGTCCCCAGGTGGGAAGTAATATTTATTTTTATAATACTTATCTTGCGTTGTTGTCTGAGCATTACTTGCTCTTCCAATACAAAGACTCAATTTGCTTTTATTTGTGCTTCTGTTCAGGGAAGTTGGATTATTTCTTGCACAAATAATTTTTAAATTTAGTCACTAACTTTTTGTTTTAAAAATGTGAATAATAGTTTGTTTTATTTAAATGCCATGGGAAACGAAATTCTCTTCCTTGTATTTGAAAAAGTAGAGAGAAATAGATGCAAAATTAGCACATGGTGCCATCAGGGATGAATTTAAAGCATTTTATTTTCACAGGTATTGTCTCATGCTGATGCGGCGAGACAACGAGGTTGACAAGTATCTTGAAAAATCAAGCTGTATTTTAAATTCCATGTTCTTTATCTTCTACTGGAAACATATTGGTTATAAGGAAGCAATCCAAAGCTTTTGTTTCAAATTCACTCCAAGATAAAATTTCGTAAGCGGAGGTTTTCTTATAGTTTTAGTTGTGCCATAAAAAACAATTATTTATTTGCATCTTTAAATGATTTATCTGGAATTTACAGGGATATTTTTGATGATTCTGAGATACCAAAAAGTATCAGATTATCTGATAAAAAGAAAAATGCAATAAATTTTGGACTTGCACCTTGCACTCTGCTTTTAATCCCTCCTTCTTAAGGACATTTTTTCAACAACAACAAAGCAAGTTGACAGACGCAATTGGAAATATGTACATTTATTTTTACTTCATACTGATCACTGTGTTAAAGAATAAAAGATTGAATGCCTTGTATTGTAATTTTCAAGATTGAATTTCAAACGTTTTGCCATCCATGCGAAAATCAAACTTATACATTACGTTTAAGTTCAAAAAAAAGAACTTGTTATCTGTTGTCCTAAAATTTTTGAAATCATCACTCCGACCCCTGTAAATGCCAGAAAGCGGGGCTCGGAGGATCTCTCCCCCTGTACTGACTAAATTACGAACAAATATAGGAGGCAAAATTTTTCACTGTAATGTTTTTTTTTTTTGGTCAGAAATGTCGCTTTTTCCTTTTTAAATAATAATGTAACTGTCCTGCCCCCCCCCCCCCCAATGCTTGTTCGTTTATTCAAAAAAATTAAAAAGTTATGATTTCCAGCATTGTTAATATTAGTAAGACTCTATCGTTTTTGTTGTGAGGGCCTTAGGATCAGGCTGCGCCTGGGGCCTCATAATCACATGATCCGCCACTGATTACGAAGGATGCAGCGAACGAACAGTAAGTGTTTGTCATATGTTACTGGTGACCAATTTGTTCCTATCATGATAAGGTTATGATATAATTGAATTTTGTCAATGTGTAAGGTTTCATGTGTAACTTCAATAGATTTATGTTAATTAAACTTTTCCTTGTAATCTACGAAAGTGTAATGTTTTACTATGTCACGTGGATTTTATTCTTTAGGAAAAATAGTGATGTATTTGAGTAGCATGTGTTACGATAATTAAGAATAAATTTGGATTTTAGCTCAATTCGGATTTTTACTGTACGATGCAATCAGATTGCGGATCATAACCACGTGATGCCATTTGGCTCTGTCTGGTAAATTGGCTTGTTTATGATTAAGGAAATACTTATGAACTGGTTTGTCGGACTGGGGAACACGAAAGCTATACGATCATAAAATTTAATTAAGGAATTAAGTGTTATTTTGTTTTTTTAGTTTATAATAGAAGCAAACAGTCCGTACAACAATAAGTTAAGCTTACCCGCTTTACCCGAACGGCTTACCCGCTTTGGGCCCCCATGTAGGGCAAAGTGGGTTTTTCAAGTGTCTGTAATTCTTAATAATAAATAAATATTGGATTTGAAATAATGCACTAATCACTTTTTATTTTGAAGTTCAAGAACCCTGCTAGGAAATAAAACCGAAATTGTTTCGATAAAAAGCCAAAACCTATAACTTACGATCGTTCTTCGTTAACCTTCCCTCTTTTGACCATCCTCTCCTATTAATAAATTATTTATGGTTGCTGCCGGAGATACTGGAAAGACCGAAAGATATATTTACCGTTTACTTCCTCAAAAAATCGCCGTTTACTTCCTCATATAATTTAAGTATCAATGAAGTGTTAGTGCTATCAACTATGGGCCAGAAGAATTTACAGACTTTATGCTAAAATGCAATATTTATTTATAAATTACAGTGCGAAAAAGTCAAGAAAATTTTACTTTAAAAATTACTTTCAATTGGAATGTTAAAGTACAGAAAAGTTTTGCAGTAAATTTTACCGGAAAAAGTTGCAGGATAAAAATTAATTGTAGTAACGAGATAAATATATCTTGTAGTAATAAGTATTAAAAATAGGCAACTGCATAGTGAAAAAAAAAATGTAGTAATAAAATTTTAAATGATCTTGCAATTTTAAAATAAAAGAAATTAATTATAGAATAAAAAAAGTTTGTGGTAACGAGGGAAAAAATAATTCGTAAATCAAATGTGCTTTATTTTCATTAACAATTGCGATTAAAAAGTACTTAAAATGAAGGTATTTTTTGGAAGTAACATGCGGCATTGAATTAGCCAAACCTTACAATCATGGGTAAATTACTTTCCATATTCCTTAACACGAGACTTTTTAACTTTTCACAGACATACCTCCAGTTTTCGAAGGCACCAATGTCGTGGTCACTACCGCTACTGATTCGCTGCGACCTTTGTAGTTGGAAGCATAGATGACGAGAACGTAAGAAGTGTCTGGCGACAGACTGCCAACTCTGAAACTCGGTCGATCAGCTGCCGTCAAATTCTGCACAAGCTGTTCGATGACTGAATCGTAGATTTCCAAATGGAAAACAGTACTCAGACTTCCATGCCAGCCCGGGGAGCATTCGACGGATAAAAAGGTCATCGATTGGTTTGATACGATACAGTCATGTGGGGGATCAGGAGGGCCTGAAAAAGCAGAAACACAACTGCAAATTCTTTAGATATTACACTGTTGGAAAAAATTCTGAAATTTGACGGTGAAAGTTACTGGCATCCATGTTGCCAGTATCTTTTATCGTAAAATTCCATTTTACTGTAAAATTTTACGGTAGACTAAAGAGTTAAAAAACGTAAAATGTTAGTTGTAAAAAACGTTAAAAAACGTAAATGCGTACTCCAGACCTCGCAATGGCAGGCAGCTTTGCTGACCACCATACAAGTTGATCCACATGGAGTGAGGGGACATACAGTGTTATCTGCTTTGCACTGTAAGTCACGCGAAGCATCAATTGGCGCTGCGATCGTTTATTTTTTTTTTCAGTACAATTTACTGTATTTTTTTCTGTACTGTAAAACACAGTAATATTTATCATAAAAATTCTGATTTTTAATAGTGTACACTTTGGTGTTTTAGAAAAGATCTCTCTACTTTGAAATGACACAGCAGCAGAACAGTAAGCTATAGAAAGGTGAAGCAAGTATGGAAAGAACACGGGAATAACAGGGGGGAACACAGCGATATACTTCTATTGTCGCGATTGAAGTAACTGTGAGGTAGCGGCAGCCATATTGGATGTATTAAAAAAGGAGAAAAGACTCGTATACAAGTGAAAATTTCGCAAGTTTTGCTTTTCTCGCTTAAATCGACAATGAGTAAAGTAGCATTACGAAACGTAGCAGTTTATTGTAACAGAGTACAAAAACCCAATGTAAAAATGCAATTACCCAAGAATGTAAAAACCCAAGGTTTAAATTTCGAATGTTAATTTAAAACGCAACTTTTTAAAAATGTAATACACGTAAAATATTTATATCTAATTATTTTCCTTTCAAAAAAGGCATTTTATTCTACAGCTTTTTGTTTAAGTATCGTCTGCTAATAAAATTATCTTCACGCTTATTCGCAACTCCAACGAACTATAGGGGGCACTGAAGTCACTGTCTAATGGCGGAATTGAAAACTACAACAAACGCACATGGTAACGAAGAAAATGCTAAAAGTGTTGTGATTTTTGTTCGTACGTATGATTTTTTCGCTTTATTCTTTTTAAATTAATTTTCAAAGTCTTGTGGATATTCTGGCCCACGTAGAAAGAAATGAGAATTCAAGAAGCATTACTAAACGTCAAAGATTCATGCAAACTACGTAGTTCGTAGTTCTAAGCAGCTATTTCCACGATGTTGAATTCGATATTTATCAATTCTTGATAAAACTAAATAATAATTGTGGCCTGACAAGAATAACAATTAATGCTAGAAAATTCAATGTGACATTACAAATTGTTATCGAAAGAAGATGATACTTTTTTGCCTTGCTTGGCTAGCGCTTATTTTTTTTTTCCATTTGTAGTTGAGTTATTTCTCTCGAATTCCCGAATCGGTTCATTTAAAAATTTTCTGTTTCGATTTTTTTAATTTCTGAGTTACGATTTAATTGTGTCATGTTATGCAAATCATCAACAAAATTCTCACGGATATATGGTGGTAGTTTTCTTTTCAGTTGATTGACCATTATTTCCTTTCACTTATCGAATTCTGTAATCTTACTACCATTTTATTCCACTCATGATAAAAATTAAAAATGGTTTAACTAAAAACGCGAAATCTCGCCAAGGCTACTTTGCTTGCACAATACTAAAAATTAATAACCCTAAACAAATTTGGCGAAACCTTTCAGCTGAGAATAAAAGGAATAAAGTAAATTCTTTCTCGGTTATTCATTTTGTTCTACGATAATATATTCAAGAAAATATTTTGCATACTGTCCATTCCAACTAAATGCTGCTGTAAAATATGGTAAGTTTAATTAATTTAAGATTAAAAAAAACCCCATATTCTTACAAATTCATACAAAACAATAAAAAATTTTACCTGGTATAACGTTATCCAATTTTGTTAATCCAGAGTTTTCTTGTTTACGCTTCCACCATTTAATACTTTTTTGAAAGAAATAAGGAAAACTAACATTATTTTGAGAAGCTCGAGAATACTACTAAGGGACGAATTAATTTCTGTTGTTGAAGGCGTTCTTAGACATGTTGAATGCGTTACTCAGAACAAACTGACCGCGTTTACGTCAACAGACACACGTGATGCGCAACGTGGCAATGTTTTAGGTGCAGACGCAGTTTTATAAATCACCGCAAGGTAGCGTATTCGAGCGCTGGAGTTCCGAATCGGCAAATGAATTTAGAAAAAAAAAAAAATTGTCGAACATAAATGAATACAAAAGAATTCAAATTCTTATATTTACTGTACATTTCTTAAAGTATTAATGTTTACAAAATAATTATGTTTGATTACTTTTAGCAAAAAGGAAAAAAAATTGTTTGCTTTCTTTTCCTAGCTGTAGTTTTTTTTTTCTTCAATTAAGTATCGTCTGTTGTGAAAACTAACTTTAAGCTCAGTTATTGATCAACAAAAAATATTATAGTTTACACAGTTCTAAATGTCTGAAATAAATGTTTAAAAAAAAGTTAAAAGTTATTTGTGGGGAGGCAGATTTTTTTGCATTCGTATGAACAAAGTAAAGCAACTTAAAAAGAATATATTTGCTTAACTTGTTTAAAATGTAACTATTAAAAAATAAAAAAAAAAGAGAAAAAAAATTCTAACGAAACCCATAAGGAAAAACAACATTTGAGTAGAAGCCTTGAAAAAAAAGTCCATGATTAAAAATGTTCAAAAAATAAAAATAATTAAAAAATGAATGCAAATGAGATACTTATTTAAGCAAGCAATATTTTTTTTGAAAAATGTATTAATTCTTTTCATTAACTTTTTTTTTTTTGTATTGCATAAGTTACAATAATACTTTTAGTTAAACATTACTTGTAAACACTGTAAAATAAGAACACAGTTGTATTGCTTACTAATTCTTTTTTGTTCATAAGAGATAAGCCAAAACTGATAGTGGAAGTAAACAATGCAATGTGACACTTAGCGATAGTGTGGAGAAAACAGCACCAACCAAATAAGCAAAATGTTTATGAGAAGAATCGTCAATGCAATGAGAAATTCTTGAAAGTGGCAAATGCTAAGCCCAGACAGCAACCCTCTTTGTTTACTTTCGCTATCAATTCTTCCTAAATGCACTATAGTTGTGAATATTTCAGTGAGGAAATGTGGTTCATCGAAGCAATACTCTCACTGAGTTTGATTTCTAACTGAGCTTTTACAAACCATTTTAACAAACTTTTTTCTTCGTGTGATACATTTTTTTTCACAGTATAATACTACTTTAGTTCAGGGAGCAGTCCAATGTTATCAATAATAACATTCAATTGAACTCACCTGAATAGTTAAATAATAAACTGTTCATTTGTAAATCAGACAAGTTTTTGATTTATACAGATTCTCTCATTCCTTTTACAAAAAAGGAAGTATTGTATTCGCGAAAAAATGTTCACCCGAAAATCGGCCTTAATTTCCATTTTGCTCACCCCGAAATGAATGCTGAGTTTTTTTTTTCAACCCGATCACACGTGGATATGTGCCTAAGAACGTACAGACAGCCGAAATATCCATTTTGACCATCCCCGAGTTAATTACAATGAGTTTTCTCATGACAATTGTATATACGTATGTATGTGCGTATGTGTGTATGTATGTCGCATAACTCAAGAACGGAATGTCCTAGAAAGTTGAAATTTGGTACGACTTTTAGACTCCAAGGTAGACTACTAGTGGGATCTAATTGTACGCCTTCTTTTCTGGTTGCATTCGTATGCTCCAAAAGGGGTATTTTGCCTTTTTTTTTGGGGGGGGGGGAATCATTGTTAATTTCGATGTAAACTCAAGTGGTGTTATAATTTGGCGGACACTTGGCGATAGATCGCCAGTCTTTTGGTCGTCAAGTTTTGTCGCCAACTTGGCGACAAGTTTGGCGATTTAAAAAAAAATAAATTAATCTGGTTTCAATTTGGCCATTGCTGGTGATACTTAGAGAGTAAACAATTGAATCATATTAAAACTGCCAATAATGAGAAAATGACATCAGCTCGTTTCTTTCGGAATAAGGATTTTTATACCTGCTGGAACAACCTTGAAGACACAAGGATCCATTTGTATACCAACGCTGTTCCTTCCCCAGCAAGACAGCATTCCATAGCCATCATCTGTTCTGGGAGAATAGATAAGAACATTTTCTTTGCTAATGTTGTGCCAATCTTGCAGAATCGATGTCTCAATGGAATTGATGAGGGACCATCTGAATATGACGTCATCATCAGGGTCGGCATCGACTTCGCATGTGACATTGACAGTCTCACTTTTGGCAACGCCGTAAGTCTTCGGAATAGAAGATCGACAAGTAGGAGAAACTATGAAAAAAAAAATAAAAAAAAATAATGAAAAATATAAGGATCTATATACTATTATAACACTGCAGCAGTTTTAGCAAGACAAATACTGAAAAACTTTTAAGGTTTTTTTTTTCTCTATTTTTCAAGTATATTTTACTATGAATTTGGAGAAAAGTCTATTTCCGTGTGTGTGTTTGTGTGAAACTACCAACGTGACTTTTTGATTTTCTGAATAAAAACTACTGTTGGTTTAATACAGATTTTTTTTCCCACTGTATCCACTTATAACCTGCACTTTTTAGTTTTTTTTTCATCCTTTCAAGAAGACTATTATGTTCATTCTGTAAAGATCTCAATCTGAATTTGCAACAGATTAAATAATTTCACTCTTATGTTTTTGTTGGGTGCAGTGTTATCTTGAATCCTACAATACCGTACAACTTCAGGAAGAATGGAGTAAAGAAACTGCTCTGTGTAATATTAGCAAAGAACATCATAACTGCATAATTTATGATTTTCGTCGTTTTAAAGCTATGGTATTTTTAACTGTACTTACGTCTTTTACGAAAGGCAGGATGACGAAATACTTTTTGGCTCCAGATAGTTATGTCATGTAAGTATGTTCTTAATATATGCCTTAAGAAAACTCTTTTATTCTTATTGATTAGCCTGATTACCAACACTCCTTAAACTCATATGCAGTTTTGTAGTACAAAATAGTTTTTACTGATTATCATATTCCAGTTATAATAATTTTAATATAAAATTTGAAAAATGATTTTGCTACATTAAGTACAGGCGTCCCTCGTATAACACGGAACTTCTACAACACGTTTTCGATATTACACGGTACCAAATCTGTGATTATTATAACACGGTTTCGATATTACACGGTACCAAATCTGTGATTATTATAACACGGTTTCGATATTACACGGTACGAAGCTTGAATTTAATACCCCATGGTTTTGATGTAACTCGAATGTTACATTTTAAAAACACGGAATTTCATTTTTGTTTAATACATTCTGTTAAAGGTTGACAACTTTAATAAGTTTTTATTTTGTTTTTATGAAACTTGGTTTCGATATAACACGGTGCGCATCCCTTGATTTACAATATTTCCAAGTCTCGTATAACACGTTTTCGATATAACACGGTTTCGATGTAACACTATACATCTTAACCTGATTTTTCTCATGCACACACATAATTAGTATTAAAAATAAGTAAAAATATTTTTAAAAAATCTCGTATAACACGGTTTCGATACTACGCGGAACGAATTAACCGTGTTATATGAGGGACACCTGCACATACTTATGATCTCATAAGGGTCAAGATAATATGGATATCGAGTTCGCTCTGCTAAACCACACATTCACAAGTTTTATCGTGTTTTATTGCAGATGCTAGAGAAAAACCATCATTGAATTACTATTACATTTAAAGAATTTCAGTTCATTTTCACTCCAAATAAATAATCACAAACGAAAGAAACTCTTAAATTCAAAAACAATACTGATATCAATAAGCATGGACATCATTAAATGCTTTCAAATGTAGTGGAAAAAACGTAGATAAAATAAAGAAAGAATATTCGCAATAAGAACAGCTGCTACTGAATTTCCGTTTGATACAAATTAAATATACTGCACCAGAATCAGTAAAGATACTTTTTGAATTCCTCATCACGAATTTATTAACAGTAATTGGGGAGTTGGGGGAGTGCCAAGGAGGCGGCATTAAACCGGTCGGGATGGAATGCCACGCTAGCGGCCTCATGCGCCACTAGGCGTTAAGAGAATCAAGTCAAATCAATGTACTAAAATTATATATTTGCTAAAATGAAGGATTATATTAAATGTTCAATTTGACTCTGTATCCAACGTTACTCATATAAATGTCTGTATATGATAATGGAGATTAGTTCTGACTCTTGTGTTACTTCAGTATAAGTGGAATGAAAAATTATTGCTGATTATTAGATATTAGAGGTCATTTAAAGGATGGGCGGTGATATTTCCGCATTCTGAGGAAACGAGAAAATGCTTTATGCTGCAAAAAATCATATTGTTATAAATCCTCATAATATAATAGCGAATGCTCGAGTAACGCTCCTGACGTCATCAGCAATGAAACTCGCGCCATGTCATGATAATATTTTTTGGCAATGTTTGACGTGCAGTAAAAACTTGATTTTGACAGGGCTGAACTGGATCCGGTAACTTAACCATTTTACACTATCTACTGGAGTTTAGGGTTAATCTACTAGAATTAGGATTAAAACTTCAACACCAAACTATTACCAAACAGACAATTGCTCCGTTCAAATGCTGAAGCAATTTTTACCCGTCATACCTTGACGGTAGATTTTCTAGTTTTGATAAATGGTTATTAATTTTAAGTTTTTATGTGCTAAATTTTCCGTTCTCTTGCTTTCATTGCATTATTTTCCTTACAAAATCACATTATTTTTAATACGTCACCTAAATGTTGGTATTACCTGCTATGCACCATTTAACATTGCGCGTATGAGTGTGGTGTAAAATTTAAGAAGTACAGCCAAGTTGGCATTATTAGCATCATTTTTGCCCACCATTTTTGGTCAATTTCGGTGCCATTTCGCCATTTTTGGCGTCAAATTCGGCTACATTTCTATCCTAATGCGTAGCGTAGCTATAGTAGTTTGAGCCTAACAGATAAATCAGAGCTAAAAGACCCAATTAACTACAAGAATTTAGTTGAATATTTCTGAACAAAAAATGTTAGAAAGTTTAAGGTATTATACTAAGACTAGAAAATTTCCCGTCATGATATGACGGGTGAAAATATCTTCTATATTTGAACGAAGCAATTGCCTGTTTGGTGATATTTTGATAGTTGAAATTGTAACCCTAATTCCTTTGGATGAACCCTAAACTCCAGTAGATAGCGTTCATTGTTGACCACTTTTTCGTTTCTTCAATCCACTGAAATGAGTCTTACCAGTAACACAGTTAAGTTACCGGATCCAGTTCAGCCTTGCCACAATAAAGCCTTTTCCTGCATGTTAAACATTACCAATACATACTATCAAATTTTCATGCTGTGGTGCGAGTTTCATTAATGCTGACATCTGGAGCGTTACTCACTCATTGGCTATTATATATATATATATATGAGTATAACATACACAGCTACTCCAAAGCCAGTGCTGTGAGTGCGTTCAACTCTGTAGCATAAGTGTAGTTTCAGCTATGATTATCTCGATGTTTTATCGTATGTGGATGTAAATACGTGTTTGGGGTGCTTTTTGTGATTTACTTCCATTTTTGTGAATATTTTAGCAATTATTAATGTTTTTCTTGTACATGTTTCTAAATAAAATCCATTTGTTTTTATAAGAACTGAGTCGTTATTTAAAGACGACTTGAAGAAAGATGGTTTAAAAAAAATATTTTGTGTCTTACATATATGTGAATAATGGCTCCTTAGATGTAACTGGAACTGTACCGAAAAAGTCGCCGCAAGCGAAGGAAGATAAACAAAAGGGTTAGAACGAAGTAACACAAGAGTTGAGAAAGTTGTGAACTGTAATGACGTGCTCTATACACCGAACTGTGCCAGTGTTTTTTCGTATTTGTGTAGAGTGTGTTTAAGTTTGTTTGTTTGTATATTAGTTGTGAATATTAAATATGTTTCGCATACTATTTTACAATTTTATTGAGCATAATTCCTACATATATATAACTGATATCAATAACCAAGTACAAATAGCTGCTGTCTGATTTGGTTAACAAAGAATTGTTTTTCGTATTTGCGATAGTTTATCTTCGTTTATATACTGGTGTGAATATTAAATGTGCTTCGTCTACTATATTTTACGTTTCAATTGAGCAGAATTCCTACATATATAGGGTGTTCCGTTTTAATATGCAAGACCTTTATTTTTGCAACCGTTTGTCCTAGATGTATGCTTCCAATTGCAAAAATGTTCAAAATCAGATGCAGGGTTAAGGTATTGAAAATTTGAAGCAAAAATAAAAATGTGACAAAAAATACGAAAATTTAACGTTTTATATGGGCCCCAGGTCCTCTAAGTTATATTTAGGGAAATATTTTCCACTGAAAAATAATTCCTACACAAAATGTTTGAAATTAGTACGACCAATATTCACCGAGATATGAAACGAAGCGTTTTGTGGCTTACATCACTTTTCACTCACCGTCAAAAACACCTTTTGGGGGAAAATATAGCTCTTTATAATTATAATATAAAGAGGGGGTTTATAAGGGTTTAAAATTATATGTGTGTACAGAGTGTGATTTTTCCAATTATTCGAGGTTTTGTAGTGTGTTTTTGCGTATTACGAATCACGGCATAACATTTGTATTTATTTTTGATAGCAATGAAAACTATAAATACCTTGTTTTTCATACTTTGACGACCTGTCATTCTTCTGAAAGAGCGATATTCCAATTTCATATTCGGTATGGTTCCTTACAACTTTAAACATTATATCTCCTTGATTTTTGGTCGCTCAAATGTCAAGTTTTTTGTGTTAGTAATAGTTTTCAATGGAGATTATTTCTCTAAATTTTAGTTGGGCAACCTAGGGCCCGCATAAAAAGTTAAATTTCGTATTTTTTGACTCATTTTTATTTTTGCTTCAAACTTTCAATATCTTAACTCTGCATCTAATTCTGAGCATTTCTGCAATTGGAAGTATACATCTAGGACTAACGGTTGCAAAAAGAAAGGTCTTGCAGGTTAAAACGGAACACCCTGTATAACTAACATAACCAAGTACAATAAGCTGCTTTTACTGTCTGCTTCGGTTAACAAAGAATCGTTTTTCGTATTTGTGGTATTTGCATAAGTTTATATTTGTTTATGTATAGTTTATGAGCATTAAATGTGTTTCGCTTACGATTTTACGTTTTAATTCAGTATAGTTACTACTAATGTGGTAGTGAGAATCAAAGGGATGTAAGTGGATATTTTCAAGTTTTGAGTAAAACGCGTTTAAAGATAAGTTCCTAGGTAGGCTTTCATTGATTTTTTTTTCTAAATCAAGCTGTATACTGGAACCTACCAGGACTACTAGTACTATCTCTTGCCCCAAGACAGAGGAGAGGTTCCCCTACTATTTGTACTGGTTATCTCCAAATTTTTAATTTTGCCACGCCTCTTATATGCACCGGATATCGATAACCAAGTACAACTAGTTGCTTTTACTGATTGCTTCGGTTTATGAAAAATGAAACGTACCCCATTTAATGTTTATTTTCACTATTTAATAATTGTATGCCTTGTCCTAGGCGCAGAAACAAACTCCCAAATTCTTAGCTGCATTGAGAATTCATGCTGTGAAAGGAATACATAGCCTTCATTAGACAAATGGCACCCTCAAATAAAGAAAAGGTAAAATATTCGCATTTTCTAACTGTCTAAAAGTTTCTTGATGAATGGTTTAAATGTACTGAATGAGAAAACTCCTAGGTATTAAGCGCAAATGATTTATATAGGCAGTGACACAAAAGCTCCCCCCATTTCACTCGCTGCTTGAGAATAGTGGCAAGAAATGGGGGACCTGAAACAGTTTCCATGTATTCAATGCAACCATATTTTATCCTTTATTTGATCTGCTGATTACTGCCTTGCCCCAACAAACTTTGGTTTCACGTATACAATTCTATTCTGAATATATTTCTAAGACGCATTTTTTTTTTTTTTAAATCGACATTTGGTTAAACTTTTCAATCGCAAAAGAAGTTTTATTATTAGAAATGACACGAAATTTCTCTCGTAGTCAATATTTTCACAGTCCCAGGAAATGAATATTTTCTTATAGTAAGTTTATATTCTTTAGTTTTAATGGATATACCATGAACAAAATGCATTTACAAAATTTTAAAAATTTACATACAATACCGCCATTTATTTAGTGCACTTACAAGCTTTTAAAAATTCACATACGATACCGTCATACAATACCGTTATTTACTTTAAAATTTTGGAAGATACCGCATTAAACTATTATTACTTGCAATATATTTCCGTTCTGTATGTTTTATCAAGTTTTTTGACAGCTTATTATTATAAACATTCCATTCATGTGAATTATTACCTCTAAAAATATAATCTAGTTTACAAAAATGTGATTCGAATAAAACTTTTATTTCGTAGTACGAATATTCTCTTTTAAATGTTTTATTCTTTAAGAAATTATTATTTATAAGCTGAGCTCTTTTTGCACAGAAAAATCGGTTTTTTGAAATTCCGAAGCAAATGTTTGAAATTTTGAATTGCGTTTTTGTGCTTTTAACGTTTTGCTTTCCATTTTTAAATCCTTTATTTCATGTTTCATGTTTTCGTTCTTGATTTGAAAAAACTACCAAAATGCCCATTATGTGTAAAATTAAAAAGTAGCGACTATTCATACATTGAAATTTTAAGAAATAGCAAATATTGCTTTTTCATTACTTTCAAAGACCATCTACCATCAAGTAAAAACATAGTTAATGCATCTTTTATATTCTACGTTTGTTCATGTTCTAATTTCGAAAAAAAAATATTATGTTGTGTGCTATATATTTTTAAAGTTAATAAGATTTAGTAAATTAATTTATCCCTAAAAACATTAAGTAATTACATTCTAAAATATAACCAATTTTAATTAATTAAACAGTAATAAGCAAATGCAAGCGTAATGAAAACTGTCAAAAGCTGACAATTTGCTTGTATTTTTATCTCAGTATTAAAACAAGTTTTTAAAATACGCTTGATATTACTAACAATTATTATGAAAAAGGGTTATTTTCTTCAGTCAAAAGTACTACTTTTCGTCACTGAAATTGATAGAATAAACAAAAACAAAAAAAAAAAAAAGAAAAAGAAAAAAAAAACATGGAGCGAGAAAAAACTTTTATTTTCCAACCGTTTAATTTTAATTAATTTTTTTAAATAATCGATTTTTAATATAAGGCGTGATCTTTATGACGTCACAAATGATGGACTTTGGCACATCTCCACGGGCGCACTGAATGCTTACACTTGCTGTCTACCACGTTTCCAGGTAATGATAATTCAGTAGCAAATTAAATATTGCGCTCTACGCTTGTTAACAACCATATCGTTCTCAGTACACGTGAGTAAAGATGCGAATTAAATACTGCGATCTGTGCTAATGGCAGCAGTGAATGGCATTTCATCATTTGTGATATCATATGTAGAAGCAAAACAATGAAATTGCACAGTTTAAAATAATAGTTTAAAATATTGGTCAATTTTGTTAAAAAAATGGTTAAATCATGTGTTTTTAGGCATGTTCTTTCAGAAAAAAAAAATACTTTTACAATTTTGGAAACGACCCTATTCTAGATACCGACGGAAAACTGCGTGATGTTTTTCCTTCGAAGAGCAAGAAAATTTTAATATTAAAAACATATTTAAGAATTTTGTTTTCTTTTTGAGAAGCAACAACTTATAAGAAAATTGGTTGCTGTTCTTCTGATCTCAATGTTTAGAAAGTACTTACATTGTATTAACAAGTTCAAAAAATCGCTCTCTCCTTGTCCAATGGAATTCGAGGCTAAACACCGGTACCTGCCTCGATGTTTCTTCTGCACGTTCTGAAGCATGAGAGTCTGGTTTTTCAAAACAAAACCGGATGCTCTGTTTTCCGAGATCGTCTCGTTCTCGAACTGCCAAACCACTTCGAAAATCCAGGGACTGGCTCGGATGTGACATTCTAGATAGACGTCGCTTCCTTCGTGAATCGGCAGACGATTAGCACCAGTAGAAAGAGTGATGTTAAGTATAGGGGCATCTGAAAACAAATATTTACTCATTAAAACAGGGTGCTTCAAAACTTTTTTTCTAATGGAGACTGCGTTCTTACGCTATTTAGCCTTTAACAATCCTTGTGCGATCCCCCGATATGGCATCCAGTCTTTCATGTGCCACCATTAAGGCGTAGGATGTCAATGGCAGGGATAATTTGGAAGCCCAGTTTTCCACCAGATGGAGGCACCTGACCTCTCTTTTGATGCAAAACTACACTAGGAATTTCATTTAGCCAAATGATATTCTAAGCCAAACGAATATCCAAGGGATCTTTTACATGCCGTATAATCATACAGCATGGGCGCTGATGATTTTCTGCATCTCGAAAATCAACCGACTGGCCATCCCAGGTCAGAACCTGGGTCCACAGGCGCTGAAGGCCAGCGCCTAACCGTCACGCCCACCAACCGGGTTGCTGCAAAACGTTTAGCAAGTATCTTTGAAGGTAATCTAAAAAAGATCTTGTGGAATAAAAAGCAGCATTGATACCGTTGTTCATCTCCAACTTTTTCAAGTTATAATGTAAAACGAAAAAAATGTCTTAATATCTAAGACTTCAAGAGTGGGGGAGGGGGGGACCTGTAGGAATATTTCGGGAGAGGGTCATTCCATAGTGACTAACGTAACATTCGCAGCTGAGTTTCAACACTCTTTCTACTTACACCGGGAGTAAAAATGAATGTATTTTGGTTTAATATGCAGATTTAAAATG
The DNA here is from genome assembly GCF_026930045.1 of Uloborus diversus. Taxonomy (NCBI): domain Eukaryota; kingdom Metazoa; phylum Arthropoda; class Arachnida; order Araneae; family Uloboridae; genus Uloborus; species Uloborus diversus. The sequence goes on along the minus strand of NC_072732.1, from coordinate 180,146,943 downwards.
TACAAGGTGACTATTTTTCATTTCCACCAAGAATTTGAAGCAAAATAAGCGCTGGCAGGTGTTTTTTCACCAAAAAAGGCATTGTGACTAACGTAACATTTTTGCAACCCTGAGAAATAATGCTTATGTTACGAGGCAAATTTTTCTGAAACTTACGCAGGCATTTAAAATTGGCCGATAGATTTGTAAGAGGTAAACAATCTATTTTTTAAAATGTACTACAGATTTGTTACAGATGAATCTTTTTTGGCCCTTAATGGTACTTTTACGAAAAACTGTGTGTGACTAACGTAACGTGACTAACGTAACCATCGAATAACAAACAATGAATGCATATAAAAAAATTTTATAATTGATTTCTTGCTCTTATATTACTTTTACACTTTTTAGGAACCCTCTTTGTGTTGCATTATGTTTCTTTCTTTACTTTTTTTTTATAATAGTGTAAGAAATTGAATGGAAACATTCAGTTCAATTTACTCAATTTGAATGTGCGAAAAAAAAAACAAATAAAAAGAATTACTTTTACAAACTGAATAACATCATTCTTGGGCTAATTAAATCCTAAATATCTCTCTTTTAAAAAATTAACTTTATGCAAATTGACAGTTTCACCGAATTCTAGTATTCTGCCGATATACTAGTTATCGTCATAAGAAACTCCGCAGTACTTTTCAATGGCATATTATTTTTTAAGGTTTACTGATTCATCGAACGAATAGTGTTGTGCATGCTTTTGAATTAAAATGTAATGTTTAAAAAAAATATTCGAACGTTTTTGCAGAATGTATTTTAATTCCAGATATCACCGCAAATGTTTGAATTTCTAAATGATCATTCTTGCATTTTCTGAAATATATGGCAGCAGCGCTTATTGTCACTGTATCATGTAACATCTTCAAATGTTTTCCAACGAGCAGCCATTACTTCATTTTAATAATAGGTGGATATGTATTTTCTAAAAAATAGAGACGTTCTTCTTTGTTAAGACTGTATTTCTATTAACTTAATTCTTAAGCTTGGATTCTTGTGTTGAAGGCACATTCAGCAGAGTACTCAATTTGCTTTACTCACTTTTTTTCTTTTTTAATAATTCTTTAAATTGGAAGTATCTTTATAAAGACCTTTAAAAAAGTATTTCTTTTAAGTAAACAGAAGCTCTATACAATGTAATTTTACTGGTATTTTTCACCCTTTATATTTTTAATCAATATAGAATGCATGTATATTCAAAATTGTACATGAAAATGTACATTAAATTAAATAAGTTTAAATATTAGCAGTCATTTTTAAAATGTTACGTTAGTCACATGCAAACTGTTACGTTAGTCACAGCTCAAATGTTACGTTAGTCACACTAATTATTTTATATCTACTGATACTGAAATAAATATTTTGCACTTTTTAAGAAGATATGATAGAGATGTAAGAAAATAAAAAGTGCTGTTTGGTTCAATCATCTGGTTTAGTTTTTAAGCAGAAAATAGTACACTTTCGTGACTAACGTAAGGTAAATATTTTCAGTGAAATAACCAAACTAATTAAAGTACTTATCATATAATGTATGCAAAAATAACAGTCAATTTTATTGGGTCAACATCTAATCATTTAGAATAAACATAGTTCTTTTAAAAATTTTCAAAAAATTTTACATTACACAAGAAAACGTAGACGTATGTTTTTTGCACATGCTAAGCCTTTTCTACAACCTCGCACGTTTAAAGCCAGATGAAAAATACCGAATGAAATTTTTGCAAACTGTTACTGGATTTATATACTAGAAAGTATGCTGAATGAAATGATAGGTCACAATTAAGGCTTTGGGGGGAAAAAAAATTCTGAGGTTGAGGTTGACATTTCTATGGAATGACCCGAGAACGGTGTAGTGCTCCTGGGAATGTCTTGGTTTAAAACTGCGCGTGCATCCCTTACCCATTTTTTTCAACATTATGATCAGTTTTCACTTTAAAAACAAAATCAGAAGTAGAGTAAATTCACAAAACCTGTGTCAAGTTTAACACGCAAAAAATTTTCATTGTGCAACTTATTGCTTACAGCATAAGATAGATTCCGAAAGTTACAAAGATCAAAAGTTAAATTTTAGACCCTCCATGGAAGGTCAGACGAAGGGCAGAAGTGATTGGATAGCGGATCGAGAGACTCCCCCTCTCTAGAAGTCTAGAACCTGAAAATTTTTCTAAACTGACGCCGAAAATCGCTTACCTTATAGAAATAAGGACATCGGTTCTTTCAAATATTTTTCAAAAATGAAGCCAATACGAAATTATCTCTTATGACGTTAAATTTTTGACTACATTTCAAAGAAATTTTCCAGAATTAAACTTTTAAGAACACAGTTTTAGGATATCCTATGTGTCTTTAAGGACATTTTGAAAGTTCAGAGGTATTCTCGAGATATATTTTGACATTTAGCTCTGAAAAATACGATTGTAAGCTGTATTTGATGATGTTAGGCAGGGAAAGAAGGAGGGTTCAGGAATCTCATTTGAAAATTGATTAGAATATGTCTTTAAGACGTGATTTTACACTATCTTAGGTGATTTTCGGGATCCTGCTGCTCGCCTCCAGTGATTGTTTGAAGTTGAAGTTTTAGAAAGGTGATATTAGGCCTTGATTGGTTAAGAGAAAGCGTGCCCGGGGGGGGGGGGGTATTAAATATTCGCTTCCAAAATTTTATTATTGATTCACTTTGGTTCTGAGCACTTCACGTAGACACTTGATCTTTGTGCGTATCTTTTCTTTAAATAGAAAACCTATCAATGAATAAAATGTGGCTATGCAAAAGAATTTAAAATATGCTCAAAATCAACAAGAAGAAAAAAACCATTAAAGGCATTTTAAAAAAAAAGACGGCAATAAAAGCCTGACTTATCTTCAGTAGCCACATGCGAGGGTTAACTCAGTTCAGCCTTATTAAAATAAACCATCCGGCTTCTTAAAACGTCAAGAGTCAGCAAGTTTTCATATGAAAATATTAAAATTAATAACTTAAAATAAAAAATCTGAGTTTTTGTGGTAAAGAGAATTAAGCGAAAGAAGGAAAGCTAACAGTTTAAAATGCATAGACTATTAACTTAACAAAAGATAATTTTACAAAAAAAAATATTTGAATAGTTTAAAGCAAATTTTTGGAAGAACATGTTTTTCAGTAGAGATTGCTGAAATAAGAATTTGAATGAACCTTAGAAATTGATTTTGAAAAGAATTTTATCTTTCTCTCTATTAACATGGAAAATTTTAATTGTTGAATTATTTGTGAAAAGTTTTTTTACGGAGTTCTTGGTAAAACCATAAACTTTGTTTTATTTCTTAACTTTTTGAATTGTTTATTCATTGAAACTTTTTTCACAATATTTTTAACGGTTTAATGCAGATTTTTTTTTATTTGTTGAAAGTTCAAAACAGCTGAAGTTTGTTTTCAAAAGCAGACAATTTAAATTGTTATGAAAATAGCATTTCCAAAATTTCAACTGCTTTCACTGAGAAATTAAAAATTAAAAAACAAGATTATATATATTTATGTATACATACACTCACTGCCAAAAGTAAAGCACGGAGAGGAAAAATGCGAAAAACATTGATAAGTACAGCTTTAATTGACACGAAATGCGACTGGGAATTAGCAAATATGCTTATGCAATAAGCAAAACAAAAAGTTACACACAGAGAGGAAAATAATAGTACATTTCCATAAATTAAAAGATAACTTCATAATTAAATCAGTTACAAAATATTGTTTAAATTCAAACATACAACAAAAACTGACTTTCATGGAAAATGTGAGCATCGCTTATCTGCATACAATGTTTACAGCGTGTAACCATGTATTTTTTAAGGTGATCAACCACCACAAAATATAGTAATCGCAATTCCTCATGTAGAGCAAATTCCAGTTCTGTGAAACTTACTACGAGTAGGAAATGCGTACACACAGCAAGGATAAGGACATCCCAAATATTTTTAATATAATAAAGGTTGGGCGAATACGTCGGCCAGTCCATACGTGCAACACCCTCACTCTCTATAGTATATTCCAATCTAAGTTAGCACTGAAGGGAAAGTAGTTCTAGTAAATTTGGAAGTTTAAACGGGTGTAAATTCATAAATGATGTCAAAAAATTAGAGAATGTATGTGGTTGAGACATATAGTTAAGTTTTTATGTGTTAAATATGCTTAATTTGTAAGAATTTGATTACAAAAGGAAAATCAAAGCGCCGTAACTCGACTTCTGTCTTGGCGAAGACTTGAGTTTTCAAGATTAACCTTGGCGGGTTTCCTGTGGACCGGCGAACCCCCCAGAACTCGTTTCTCCCCACTTCGCATCGCCCAAGGAAAAACATCTGATTGTCATTATGACTCTTGAAAGAACTCTCCACATTGTGGTCAAAGCATTTCCGCCTGGTCTGTTTTCTCACTTATGCTTTCCATCGTTATTTCCAAGCAATTGAATACATTTTTAAAAACAGTTTTCGTGAGTAAGAAATAAAAAATGAAATGAAAATATTAATTTTCAATTATTTACTTGCTGCAATTACAAATACACCGGGACTTTTTTTCTTTGAATTCGAGATTTATTTTACTTGGTAGTTTTAAATAGCTTTCGTTTCTTACATAATAAGCCCAAACTTCAAGAAAATTATTGTGAAAAAATGAAAGAAACCCGAATTTTGTTTGACTGTAACGAATACTTGTTGTGTACAAATCCATGCTACGGCAAAAGTCTTTTTTTTTTTCTTTTGGATCGTTTGAAAAGTTTATGGAGGAAAAAAATAATAATAATGCTATCACGTATGTACAGATACACTATTACAAATTTACACCGATGAACTGCTGGATGAAGAAGTTTTACTTTTTCATTTTAAATTTTTAAACATACACATCTCCCTCGAAATACGAAATTAATTCGCTCCACCCCCTCCAGGTTTAGAACCCCTGCCTTGAATTAATTTTTTATAGGAAGTAAATTTACTCACTCCCAAAATATACCTATAAAGTAGGCTACACTAACTACGCTAAGGTAAGTAAAATAATTTTTAATAAATTGAGTTTCATGGTTAATCAGATACTTTTACAGTCACTTTTACACAAGTTGAGAGTCATAACTTTTCTATTTGCGTAAACCTCGATGCATTTTCGTTTATTATTTTTAACTTTTTTCATAAATAAGTTGAGCTTAAAACCGACATTTTTTTGAAAAATTCAAAATTAATATCTTCTCTAAGCTCCGGAATGCAGTAATAGCTAATTGTTTCCATGAAGTTTCTAAGTTTTTTTTATATGAATAGAGTTTTTTTAAAAAGGGCAATCTTTTTTTTTTTCTTTCCAAAACTGGTTATTTAATCTTTGATCTTTACCGTTATTACTAGAGTGTATAAAATAAAAACGCCTATGCAGGGTTGAAGTATAGTATTTTAGGTAATAAAACAACGTTGAGTTACACAAATTTGCCGAGAATTCCAGACACGTGTTTCGGGGTTTCAAGAACACCCAGTTTTAATGCAGAAAAGTGAGCACAATTTTTTTTCCGATGGAAAAGGGGCTCCTTGAAACCTCAAAACAGGTGTCTGTAGTTCTCTTTTGAACGATTTAACATTGTTACATTTTCTTTTACTTTTCTGCACAAAGGTACTTTTTTGATTTATATATATATGTATAAAAAGACACAATGGCACCTTTTCCAAATTCCGAAGAAATGGTTGGCATTGGCACAGTTGGATTTTTAAATCAATGGGGATTAAGGAAAATAATCTATAAATATTAAGTGTTCCTTTTTTGTTGCAAAGATTTAAACGAACTTAGGACGCATTTCTCAACTCCAGAGAGCAAATCGAGTGCATGTGAAAAATTAAAGAGAAGTTATTCAAAACAGAAATAAAGGATGTGGGGGGGTAACAAAGGTTGCAGATTATTTCAAATATGCAATCAATTTTGTCCCGAAAGCTAAGTTTTATTTTTTAAATGTCAATTTCAGTTTAATTTAGTCATTTTTTCTGAAAGCACAAGTTGTAAAGAAGCTGTAGATTTATGTATACAAAAGATATGGATAAGAGGAGGCACATATGGAATACCATTTCCATGTCAGAGGCAGAGTAAAAGATCCACTTCTTAACAAACCAATAAAATTGCAAGCAAGGATAGAAGATTTACATTTCTTTTTTCGCTAAAGGCTTGTTGATGAACTTTAATCTGCAGTAGAAAAACCAAGATGCGCTTTGGAGAACATGCCTGATAGTTTTTCATTTGTTATACTTCTGAAAAGAACGCGGTTCTTTTCGATGCCTTTGGTACCCATTATTACCGTGAGTAAATGTTGACAGCTGTGTGTTAACGTTCTCCTTACATATATAAACTTCGGTCGTCTTATCTTTTTTTTTTTGAAATAAATATAAATATATATATATATATATATATATATATATATATATTGGATGGCCAATATTTTGACGAGAAGGAACATGCTTTTTATCAGTGAACGAAGAAATCACCAGAGACAAAGTATGCGTCTTTCAGAGCATATTCTCTTCTTTTAATTATTACTTTTTGTTTTGTTTTGTTTTCCTGCTAATTTTTTAATCATTCGGAATTATTTGTTAATTACTTTGTGACCGATAGCTCTCCGCCGCTGTAAAATGAAATCCCATTCGCAGCCTTGCATTTTGTGATAAAAATATGATGAAATATATTTGAGACAAATCTAATTTCTTTGAAAACTTCAAGGATAGTTGTTTCGTTTTTGGTATTTTAAATTATTTTTTTCCTCGCCAAATTCGGCAAGTCGCGCCGCTGACTGGCACGCGCCCTACGTACATTAACCTCGTTACCTTGACAACGGCTGCAATTCGGCTCGCCTAGCTTTCCCTTCAGTGCCAACTTAACGTGAAACAAAGTTTGAAAGTACCTCCATCATCATTGACTTCTCCCCCCTCGACCACCTCACCATCTCCTCCATCTACATCCCCCCCAGAGCCCCCTTCAACCCCCTTGAACTTGAAGACCTCATAAACTTTTCCCGTTTCTCCATTCTTTTTGGCGATTTTAACGCCCGCCACTCCTCTTGGAACATTGGCACACGCAACCCAAGATGCGAGCAAATCCACTACCTTTGCAATAATCCCAACTACAAACTAATAGCCCCTGACTCCCCTACCCACTATGGCCTTGGTAGCCCCTCCACCTTAGACTTTGCAATATGCAATACTGAAAATTGGCCCACCCTCATTTCTTCCCTACCCGAACTGAATTCCGACCACAATCCTGTTCTCCTCATTATTTTCCCCCGCAACCAACTCCCCAAAAAATCCACCTCCTTTAAAACCATCAATTGGTATAAGTTCCAATCCACCCTTGCTGCAACTGTCCTTGGAAATCCCCCCATCAACTCTACTGAAGAACTTGACGCTACCACTGAATCCTTCACCTCCCTCATCAATAGTGCCATCCTCTCCTCTACCACCTCCATTGAAATTAATAATAACCCCCTCCTCCTGCCCCCTTTCATCCGCCATCTAATCAAGCATAAAAATCGTCTTAGGAAAAACTATCAGCAACTCTCTTTCCCCAACTCAAAACCCAAATTAATTTCCTGCAATCCCATATTAAAAAGCTCATATACCAACATAACAACCATAGATGGGAAGAGCACATTAAATCCCTTTCCCCCCAAAACTCTACCCTTTACAAACTTGCCCGTTCCCTCCAATCCCCCTTCAAACCCCTTCCCCTCATTCACGGACCTAGTGGTATCGCACACTCCAACTCGGAGAAAGCCGAGAGCTTAAAGGACCATTTCGAATTAAATTTTCAGCATAGCGCCTACAGTTATAATGATGATCTTATTGATAACGTCATAAGGACCAATAATAATTTTTTCCACACCCACCCTTCCGACCCTAACGTCCCCCTCACCTCTCCAGGAGAAATCCTCCAAATCATTAAGAATCTTAACTCCAAAAAATCCCCGGGAGAGGACAACATCCCCAATAAGGCTATAAAACGCTTCCCAATTAATGTCCTCACCCACTTAACTAAAATTATTAATAAATCCCTCATCTTCCACCATTTCCCCTCTTCATGGAAAAACGCAATCATTATCCCGATCCACAAGCCTGGTAAAGACCCCCTTTTCACCCAAAGTTACAGGCCCATCAGCTTACTGCCTGCCTGCTCAAAAATCCTGGAAAGAGTGATCCTCAATCGCATCATTGCGCATTCTACCTCCCATAACATTATCCCCAATTTCCAATTTGGTTTCCAGCCTAAGCTCTCGTGCGAACTCCAGTTGCTCCGAGTGTGCAACCACATTATCGAAGGATTCAACAAAAAGCACCACATCATTGGCATCTTTTTAGATATCCAAAAAGCCTTTGACAAAGTCTGGCACAAAGGCCTCATTCATAAACTCCTCATCTACAACTTCCCCCCCCTATATCATCCACATCATCCGTTCCTTCCTCGATAACCGCACCTTTCAAGTCAGAGTTAATGATGCCACCTCAGATTAATACCACGCCCGGGCCGGCTTGCCCCAAGGTTCCGTCCTCAGCCCCTACCTCTTCAACATTTATACAGCTGACTTCCCTACCCACCCCCACTGCCTCACCTCCATGTTTGCGGATGACACTGCTATCATCGCCTCCAACCCCAGCAGAGCTTATTGCGCCTTCTATGCACAAAAATATATCAAAACCATCCAAAAATGGTACAATGACTGGCGCATTGATATAAACCCCTCCAAAACCGAAATTGTCTACTTCCGTAAAAGCATTAGAAAAAAGCGCCCCCCCCCCCAAAATTTCTATCCACAACCGCCAAATTAATTACACCAATAACGTGAAATACCTAGGAGTCCTACTTGACTACGGCCTTCGCTTCGGACCCCATGTCCGCGAAGTTTGAACAAAGCTAACCACAAGCTCATCGCCCTCTCCCCCCTCCTTAATAGACATAGCAAATTGTCACTAAAAAATAAACTGCTCCTTTACAACCAAGTCATCCGCCCCACCCTCCTTTATGCTTCCAGCATTTGGGGACATACGGCCAAGTACTCACTACAAAAGCTTCAAGTTCTCCAATCCCGCACCCTCCGCAACATGGTTGGCACCAGATGGTACGAAAGAAACATAGACATTCATAACGACCTCCAGACTACCTCCATTTCCCACTACGTAATCCGCATTGCCCGTAAATTTTACAATTCCCTCCACTCTCATTCAAATCCCGCTGCTCAATCGCAAACCAACTTCCATATCACCAATACCAAGTACAAATTCCCCTATCGTACCTCTCTCATCAACTACGACACCCTCTCCACTGACCGTCACCCCCTCCCCAACCCCCAGCATATCTATCCTACTCCTTAACCTTCCCCCCTCCCCTTCTGCCTGTTGGCTACTCCATCGCCCTTGCACGAACCTCGCCCTTTTGTCGTTTGGCTCTCTATTTCTGCTTTTATTGCTGTTTATATTGCGAAAAACAAAATAAAAAATGAAAAATCAGAAAACTCAAAAAAAATTGCAAAATCACAAAATTCTAATAAAAATTGCAAAATTGTCAAATCCTGGAAAAAAAAAATAAATAAAAAAATAAAAAGGGAATTACTTCCCCAAAAAAATGAATAAAAGAAAATAAAATCCCTCCTTGGAAAAATCTACCGAGCTGGTGTACATCGAATGAAGTCCCTGCATCTCTCTTCCGCCTCACCGCGGCAACCACCCCTTCCGTCACCCCCCGAGCAAAAGCGCTCATTTCTCCTCTCCGGACCACCCCCGGAGCACCAACGATCACTCCACCCTCCCCACCCCATGCCCCTGACTCTCCAAAGAAACAGGTAAAAGGGAGCACGCCTCCCTCCCCTGCTGCATATCAGATCAGATCAGATCAGGTAGTCGTCAGCGATGGCAGTTCTATGGGGACACTCATTATTGCCAATTCAAACGAAAGCAGGAACCACTGCTGCAACGTACAATCTCACAGTGGGGTCTAGGACTTCATACCAATACCGTATAGCCGTCACAGAACCCTGTCTGCAGTTACGCAGGTCATTTACGACCGAAAACCGAACGAAATCCGTGCCCAGACGATTACTTCTAACTCGGAATGCGTGAAATTCGGTGATATTTTGGAGCCGATAACATGTGCCTTGCTCTCTTTAGACCCTTACACGTCTGTCATCAGGTTGCAGAGCAAATTTTGACTTATCTGTGAACGTTACAATGCTCCAATCACGGTCCAACTGACATGTTGGCGGCACCACTATAAACGTGCCCCACGGGATTGGACGGAACACCAATTCATGAGGAGAGAGGAACACAAATTCATGGTACGCGGGCATACAGACTAATTATGTGTAGCCTTCGGCACACAGTAGTGGCAAATAGCGTCTTACCAATGGCCACTGCAACCATAGATGTCACACGTGTGGAGGTCGCTCTTCGGTTCCGCTTGGCTTCAATTCAACAGCAATATTTCGATCCTCTGCGGGGTTCGTAACCCTTGGGTGATTTGTCAGAGGTCTTCGGATAATTGTTTGGCGCGTTAGAAATTGTTTCTGTAATCGTGAAACGACGGAGTAATGAATGCAAAAGAAAAAAAAGCAACATTTTGATTGATTGTCCTGCTTCAATGCGTCCAATAGCATAGCATCGCTCAGAATCTTCCATCTGTCTTCTAATGTGACCCTTCACGATGTTACCTTCTTACACGATTACCCTTTTTGCATATTTCTCGGCACGAAACAGTGATTGGCTGTTCTCTAACTTATTTGCATACTCCTATCTACCTCTGCAGCGAGTTGCAACCTCTCCAATTTGGAATGGCTTCCGGAAATTTACATTTTCTGCTCCGTGCTTAACTTTTGGCAGTGAGTGTATATATATATATGTATATATATATATATATATATATATATATATATATATATATATATATATATGTATATATATATATATATATATATATATGTGTATATGTATATATATATATATGTATATATATATATATATATATATATATATATATATATATATATATATATATATATATATATATATATATATATTTCAAATATCTAAAACGTGCCCTTTTTTTTAACATTGAAATTTCACGGAATACCAATTAAACTCAGTTCAATCTGTAACACTGTTAACAAAATAAACTTTTAATAATAAATCACAGCACTATTTAAAGTTAATCTCCCATTTTTTCAGCATAAAACTAAAGTAAGCATTTTATGAAATTATTTTCAGGTTTTAAATTTTTATTTTTAGGAATTTAAGACATTGACACCTAAAATATTTAACTAAAAATTAAAATTTTAAAGTTTTAAAACTTGGTGAAAGAAACGATAAAATAATGTTTATGAAAGCACCGACTTGAGGAAAAAAGTAGTTGGAGGCCTGCCCTTCCAATAACGAACGAGCTAGTTCACTCCCATCAGTCAGAGATTCGAAATATAGTTTTGCGCGAAAATTCTTTTTGCACTTTGTAACATGGCTTTAAAGCTCTCTACAGACTCTTAATGTTTCCCCTTAAGCTCTTTTCTCATGCGTGGACACACGAAAAATCTCAGGGAGCCAGGTCGGAACTTTAGGGGGCTCAGGAGCTACACTGGTTTTGCTCTGGACCACAATTTTGGTTTTGGAAAAATTGAATTTTTTACTTTTAAATTGTTCTGTGGGGATACATATACTGATTTAGCATTTTATATATTTTTTAATATTTAGCGGTTATTGTTACTATGAAGAAAAGTTATATTAATAAAACATATAAGCAATTTTTTTTTATCTCAGCTTAAATAAGAACGTAAGCGACAACTTTCCCTCATTTAGCAAAGAAGTACTAACAATTTACTCGAATTATCATATAATCCTGAATCGTTGAGTTTTCTAGCCTTGGATTCGATGACCTGCAGATAAGCTTCTTCCCGTTGTCTTCAGCTGTCGGTTTGAAACGAACCACACTGAAGGAAAAATTCCAACTTTCCTTGTCCGAGTCGGAGGAGATGGCATCAAGTGTCTGACCGTTTAGCGACCAAGTAGTAACCGCCTGAGGCCTTGAACCGGTGGTCTCGCAGGTCACGTTTTGGTCCTCTCCAGAAAACATTGGCGCTCTTGCACCGAGAATTTTCACCTCTAGTGGGCGCACTAAAAAAGAAAAAGAAAACACATTGAAATAGCTGTAAAGTCTGAATAAATTAAATACTTTTCATATCATTTTTGACAGGCACTATTGTAATCTAACTTACGAAACAACAGAACGATGATCGTAAAATAAAGACAATCTACTAAAAAGCAATGAAATTTTCTGAAATTAAGACACTTGTATACATTATGATAATGAATCGAATTTATTTCAGGGAAATGGTATTTGGTTTTTCAACCACTAGGAAAGCTTTTGGAAACTTTCTGAAGGAAAATGGAAACAATTCCTCAGGAATTTCTCGTAAAAAAGATTTTACATTTACTTATTAACTACCCAAAGGTACTTATGTCCGAAGTTACTTAATGTACAAATACAAATATTGGTTGACATCTTGAGCAGAGATAATGTTGTGAAGTTATATTAGTTTTTACCTAAATTTGATGCTTATTTAAATCCTCTGAACGAATTTGATTCCCTGTATATGATTAACTAAGACACAGTCATGAAATAAGAACGTATTTAACTATTCTTTCAAAAAAATTTTTCAATGCGAATTAGTATTTGATGGCACTTTGAAGACTTTTCAATACATCTGTCTCTTATCAGAAGAAACCCACAAAATTGGTTAAGAGCATTTTTTTTACTTCGTAGGAAATCCCTGAACTTTTAGTAAAAATAGCTGCATGACTTCACAAAAATCTCTTATCAATATATATATATATATATATATATATATATATATATATATATATATATATTATATATATATATATATATATATTATATATATATATATATTATATATATATATATTATATATATATATATATATATATATATATATATATATATATATATATATATATATATATATATATATATATATATATATATACAAAACTGATTAAGAACATTTCTTACTTCGTAGGATTTAGTAAAAATAATTGTATAGCTTCGCAAAAGTAAAACCTTCTAAAACGCGCAAGCTGAGTGAAACTGCTATCTAATCTCTTGTGCTTTGTACGAATTCTTAGCTGTTTTAGGTTACGAAAAATGATTTAAATAGCTCCGCGTTCTTATCTGCAAAGAAATGTTGTGTATGGGGTTTAAAAACTTTCGAACTGTTTTACTGCTGACTATTTTCTTTTCCGATAAATATTATAAATATTGACTTCATCATCATTGTTCTTAGACTAATTTTAGTTAAACCCCAGTAGATTTCTGAATGAGGGATACTCACGGTGTGCACTGCTGATTTTTTTGAAGGAATACTTGAGAAACTTGGTTGGGTGCGTTTTAAAAATAGTTTACATCACAGCTTTTTTTTTTAAAAAAAGTACCCCCTATTAACAATTAATAATATGCCAAAAATGGAGACTTTTTTAGGGGGTCCCCATGTTCCATTTCAAGTTCAGGTTCATTTAAATGGTAACAATGTGTAGAAAAATACTTCTATCATGACAGAAAGGGGTCAAGAATCCAAAACTGCAACGATTTAGACGAACATTTCATTGAAGAGACATCACATACACATGAAATCAATGAAAAAACCAATTCATCGTAGCAGCACGAACTTTCATGCGCTACTGCAGCGCCACTTAGTTACGTTTCAACAGTCCAAGACTCGAAGAAAAGGACCATTGCCCCTACTTAAAAACTTTTTTACTACTTTTGCATTTTAAAGTCAAATATTACTTTTTTTTTCATTAAAAAGTTATTTAAAACGTTTTTGCTGGGATTTACCTTTTATTAGTTTTCGCAGAAAACAATGAATTCACCGAACAGCAGAACAACGTTTATCCCATTATCGTTAAATTAATACTTGAGCTTCGAAAATTGTCTCTTATTTTTTAGTAATAGTTAGCGTTTTCAGATGCGTTTTAAGAGAAAGGTCGGACTTGTCTTTATCTTTATCTTTACTAATAATAAAGCTGAAAGTCCCTCTGTCTGTCAGGATCTCTGTGACGAGCATAACTCCTAGACCATTCGGCCGATTTTCATGAAATTTGGCACAAAGTTAGTTTGTAGCACGGGAGTGTGTACCTCGAAGCGATTTTTCGAAAATTCGATGTGGTTCTTTTTCTATTTCAATTTTAAGAACAAAATTCTCATAAGATGGACGAGTAAATTACGAAATTATCATTACGTGGAGCCATAACATGGACACAAGCCAATTGGCGAGAAAATTCACCATACATTATTTGTAAATATACAAGCGAACCAAAAGACCTTTTAATTTTTCTACTACGGGCAAAGCCGTGATAGTACAATTAGTTTGAAATATAATGCATAATTTGTCCAAATTGTTACTATTGCTATTACAAACATTTTTTTCTCACTTGTTAATGCATTTCAGTTGTAGAGGAGTTATAAAATATAATTATTGATTTTCAGAAGTTTAGTGTAAAATAAGTAAGCAAAACATTTCAATCCTTAAAATGCGCGTGTTTTTTTTTTTTTAAAGACACTTCTATGCATAACCTCAATGAATCAAATTTCTTCCGCAAGCGTGCTTTTGGTTGTTCTCCTACAAGAAGAGCTTTTGGAAATGTTTAGAATGAAAATGGAAACAATTCCACAGGAATCTCGACTTTAAAAGATAATTATTTTTTAACATCTGCTCCGAGAAATAACCGCTTTTAATAGCACTGACAACTATTGTTGACAGAGCGATTAATGTCTTTTGCTAAAATGTTATTTCACACAATGGCTGCTTGACAAATTGTTCTTATTCTAATTTTGTTCACATCCTATCTGCTGAAACAGAAGTTATTGCTGTTCTTTTCGCTGCAAAATGACTTTCACCATCAAATAACTTTGAGAAAATGGTACATCTAAACAAAAAGCTTAGTTTTAATGTTTATCAAAGCTGTGAAATAATGAGCGCAAAATATTTGAATCCTTCTTGCCTTTTTTTAAAAGTTTCCTCAAATGATAATGTTAACCATTTGTGTTACATTTTGGCATATCACAAAGCAGCATGTTTTCAAGAAAACAAGGCAAGTTACTGTAACAAATATTGAATGTTTGTCATAGTTTAAAATTTGAAGGCAGAACACTTCAATCTATTTTCAGTAATTGCATACTGTAAAAGCACTTATTTTCGTAAGGCGTTAATTTTCGAGAGCCCGTCGCAATCGCGAAATTTAAGTTTCGAAAAATATTTCAACTTCAAGCAATAAATAAATACCTTTGTCCCGAGGAATAACAGGAAATATTCAACGTTGTTTAGCACAAATAAACAGATTAGAGAATACACGTGTTTCAGGGTTTCAAGGAACTCCTTTTTCAGTTAAAAGGTGTGATGTTCTAGATGTAAAGACACCCAGTTTACAGGTGTCTAGTACACTGTTATAACCAGGGGTTCCAAACGAGTGAATATATTCCCTCTAAGGTGAAAGCATGGTGCCTTAAGGTGCAATACTGGCCAGGAAATAGAGCAGAAGAGCCAAAACAACATGCAATCACAGAAAGACTCGCTGCGCATGCGCTTTCGCCTTAGACATGCATTCAACTACTTCAATATGTCGGACAAATGATGGTTGCATCTATGTGTCTTTCACATTGAATGAAGTACACTATTGGATTAAAGCACAACTTTTCTAGGATTTATCCAAAATAACAAGTAAGTACAGCTTTTGATCACTTTGTAGCTTTTAGGGCTTTCAAACATAGTTAAAAGTATTTAAAAGTGCATTTACTGCTTTTCAGTTACCGTTACTGTCGTTTAGTTTCCGTTTACTGTTACTGTCGTGAAATCTACAGTAGGAGGATCTACAGTAAGGGTGCCATTTCTCTCTCCGAAGGTTAATTTTTTTCACCCCGGCTGCCTATTTTTTAAAAGTTGCCTGTTTTTCATCCTATTTAGAGGTGCCAATTCGGCTCCGTATTCGGTGCCGCTGGTTAACAAGCTTTTCTCCCCTGAAAGGTGCCGAATGCATCCTGTAGTTTTAACCGTGTAGAGCTCACACCTTTGAACTGAAAAAGTTGTTCCTTGAAATCCTGAAACACATGTATTCTGTAATCTGTTTATTTGTGCTTAACAACGTTGGATATTTCCTGTTGTTTTGACTTTATTAAATAACTAGGAAATCACCCGTCTAGGTATGACGGCTGAAAATTACTTCTACATTTGATCGAAGCTATTGCTTGTTTGGGGATAGTTTGATTGTTGAAATTTTAACCCAAACTCCAGTGGATTTACTCTAAACTCTAGTAGATAGCGTTCATATTATTGACCACTTTTTCATTTCTTCCTTCTCCTCAAATGACAATCTTACCAGTAAAACAGTTAAGTTACCGGATCCAGTGCAGCCTTGTAAAAATAAAGCATTTCCCCGCATGTCAATGGGGTCGTTTCCAAAATTTGAAAAGTATTTTTTTCTGAAAGAGCATGCTTAAAAATATAGGATCTGACCATTTTTTTAAATAATTTGTTTAAGTTTAATATTTAAAAAAAAATACTTAAATCGGCGCAATTTCAATGTTTGTGATTCTGTTCGATGACATCACAAATGATGAAATGCCATTCTGTGTTGCTATTCACAGAACAAAATATTTAATTCGCATCTTTGCTCACGTGTACTGGCAACGATATGGTGATAGCAAGCGTAGAGCGCAGATTTAATTCGCTTCTTGATTATCATAACGTGGAATCGCGGTAGAAAGGTGCGGCAAATTGCATCATTTGTGACGTCATGAAGATCACGCCTTGTTTCAAAAATCGGACATTAAAAAAATAATTAAAAAATAACTGTTGGGAAAATGAAAGTATTTTCTGGGTCCTTTTTTTTTTTTTTTTGGCTTATTCTATCAATTTCAGTGTCAAAAAGTACTACTTTTGACGGAAGGAAGCATCCCCATTGCCGAAATATATTATCAAGTTATAATGCTATGGTGCGAGTTTCATTGTTGATGACAACAGAGCGGTACTCTATCAGTGAATTCGCTGTTATATACTTTAAGAGGATTATCCTCTGTTTTTGTTAATGTAAAATTCACGAATTTTTCAGCTAGCAAAATTAATGAGATGTTCATTTTCACGAAAATTATGGCTCGCGAAAATAAGTGCTTTTACAGTATTCAAAAAGCCTTACACATCGACCTGCTATTTCTAAACCTTTACATATGCGATTCATATATTGTTACATTTTTTTTTTTTTTTTGATAAATTTTAGCGCACGTAACAGTTATCAGCGAAAGATTCTTATTTTTGTATTCTTCGCGCACATTTTATATTCTATTAACAATTCTGTATTATTTTTTAACGGTTCTCAGCGGTTTAGTAGAATGTTGTAACTTGCTTAACACCCATTATTTTAAAATTTTCTGTGTCTCACTAGTATCGCTCATTTAATTATAATTTGCCAAAAAAAAAAAAAGAGAGAGAAACTTACTACACTGCGAATTCTTCCTTGTTAAAAAGTTCAATTTGTAATTTCTAATTTGATTTTTAACAGAAATGTTTTTTTTTTAGTTAATAAATGAACATTTTATCGAGGTAAATATGTGCACCTTAAATAGTCACTAAATGTATTAACAACCAAATATTTCTGGTTGTTTCGACCGTTGACATTATATTTGACTGCTTGTTGAATACTGGAATGTGAATTATTTTGGCCTCTTTCCCACTAATAGCAACTTACTAGGCGGGAATCATGGCTGAGTCTCAAGTTTCCTTTTGATGAAAGTTTACTTCGACTTTTATTGTATAAAGCATTTAACAGTAGCAAATGTGTAGCAATTTTACTCGAAACATTGAAAACACAACTCTTTTCATTTTTAACTACATTAACTCGCTAAGCCGGTACAAATGAACAAGAAATATTACGGAGAAATAATTAAAGTAACTGAACAGCTGGCATGTTAATGAATGAAATGGTTTAATACTCATGAGTTTTGTGTTTCCAATTATTAAATCAATGACTCCCATGTGTATCTGATGATTTTAATGAACACAGTTAACTAATGTTTAGCTTTTATTTATAAATATAACGAGTAAAAATACTATTGTGAAGAGTTTTTCTGTCATGCATTTTTAAAGCCTTTGAAAAGTTGGAAGTGCTGAATTTTTTAGTTGAAGAATAATTTTTAAGAAAAGTAAATTAAAGAAATTTTGAAACTAGAATTTTCTATACATATAAGAACTAACGTTTTTGCTGCTATTTTTTAGGGTTTAACTAGCTGCTGTGTCATTTTTTGTGCTGCTATAATGATCAACGTTAGAAAGTTTTAAGTATACTTTACATTTTTGTCGTTTTAGGGGTTTTTTTTTTTCAAAGGAGGAAAAAATTCAACAGTTGAAAAAATGAAAAGAAAACTCCATATTATAAAATACATAATTTTTTTTGCTTGCTTTTATTGTTAGAGAAATGCAATGTCAAGAGTAAATTGACATGAAATCAAACCATTTTTAAATTTTACATAAAATACAATTTGAAAAATTAACATAAAATATCCAATTTTAAAATATTACGTAAGACTGAGCTTTATCCCCCCTCCCAAGGCAAGGGTATGTAGAGATTCTTCTAATCCCCCTCCCCTGGGGACCCTTAATTAATCAATGTCCCATAAAACAAGAATACATAAATAAAAAGTACTTAATGGAAATGTAGGAAACACATCAAACAGTATTGTTTTTGCTTTATAACAAATATGTCACTGTAAAATTTCAGCTTGAAATTGATAAAATACGGGACACTTTAACATTCACTCATCAGTCACAAAGTTATCAGCAAAATAATCCAATCAAAAGTAGCTGTGTCCTTTTCTTTGCCTTGTAGTTTGCTGTTTGATATTCAAATAACGAATCCGCTTCCAATTCTGAAGCAGAATAAGTTAATTTGTTTGACGACACATCGAGTATCTAAACTGAACAGTGCATGTTACGTCAAAGGAGCATCAAAAATTCTCATCTTGTCCGGGTATTTCGTCGCAGCTTTGGGTGAACAAGAAAGCGTGAAACCAGCAGAAAGGCACAACTTTCATTTCGGAACATCGGTCGATTCTTTTGAGCTTGTGAGTTCGGTGTCATTCTGCTTTCATGTTAAAACATAAAATAATGCGCCCTCCTTCTCAAATTATTCGTTACTTTTGTACCAAAAGTTATGTTACAAAGTAGTTGTTACATTTGAATACTTTCGAACTAGGTATTGAAACTGATTTTATTTAAATATCTTCAACTATTTCAGTGTGCTATGCACGATTATAAGTAAAAAGTTGATAAGTATTTGCTGTGGGATCATCATTAATTTTCCAAGCATTCTCTCTTTCCCGTTTAAAATAAAAACCAAATCAGAATAAAAATCCAGGGTTTGCACACTCTTAAGCCACACCTCAATTTATAAAGAATTCTTCCTATCCGTTTAGAATAAACGGCATTCTTTCCTTCCCGTTTAAAATAAAAACCATTTTAGAATCAAAAGCCAGGGTTTGCACTCTTTTTAGACACACTGCAATTTGTAAGGACAATTAGTGAGAACTACTTGAAAAAAATCTTCTGGATACTAAATCGTGAATTCATTAGAAAGCAATCTGAGAATAAAGTCCTTACAAAATGTGACGTGGCTTAAGAGAATGCTAAATCTGGATTTTTGAAACTAGTTGAGCGCTGCATGAAATACACCGCCAGCTCAGTCAATTAAAGCCGAGGACTGCAGTTTCGTGCTTATTAGCACTCATCAGCCCGGCATAGGAGTGACTGAGCTGAAGGTGGAAAACCTCTTAAGGAAGCCTAGAGTGCCAAACAAACTGGTAGCTAACACAGAATTAGCACTAACCAGACGAGTGACCGAAACAATGGTTCGGTTCAACTCGAATATTGAAGGCAAGGCAGGTATATTCAGCAAGTTACTTAGTTCAGCAAGTTACTTAGTAGTGCTGATTTAAGGATGAAAAGAGATAATGCCTTTTATGTGAGTATTCATAACAGTTAAAACATTAACAAGGAAACAAACAAATTTTCCACAATATCACTATAGTATCAGTATTCATTATCCATACAAAAGTATTCAATTACAGCGACTAATTTCGGATGGAAGGAGTGATAAGTAAACAAATCATCAGGCAATCAAAAAGTGTTTAAAGTTGCAGTTTGACTTCGGACTGTACGGAATTGGCAAACGTCTAGTTAAGACGAGTCTATATCTGAATAAAGGGAAGAAGTAAAATTTAAATGCGCATGTTCCGTTCATTTCAATGCGACTCTGCTTAATTTAGAGGCTAACATACATTTCTAAAAGCTAGCCTTCCTGTAAACGAAGAGATGCGTCCATTTCCACCTCTAAATCGGAAGTTTGCTTTTCTATCTAATCGGTGGTCACACAGTAACATGATATTTTTAAAATAAGTTTATGGGTATCTTTCACAAAAATAACTAAGTTAGCCTCAACTTACAGTTTAGATCAACATATACTGTTGCTTCCTTAGATTTGGTCAAATTTGTGTTCGAAGTTTTGCATGTGTAGTCCTTCATTAAATCTGCTCTTTGAAGTCTGGGTAGCACCAATGTATTGCGGACAAAACCTTGGGTCGTGACATTAAAATCATCATCAACAAGTTGTTTTCCTTCCCACCAAGTAACTGAAGGAGATGGGTAACCTTGTCAAATCAAAAGGAAAGAAAAACAGACGAAAGTATTATATTCTCTTTAAAAGCAGTAAAATAAAAGTGAAGTAGGGAAAAACGGCACCAGTAACAGACATGCTTAAGACATCACTCTCAGGTTAACTCCATTTTCTGAACTTTTTAATGCATTTAGACTTTTCAAGCAACAACATCTCATCCAACGTTTGGCTGCTTCTGGATCCTCTGGATTAGTTAATTCTATTTTTATTTGCTGAATTTCGAAAAAAGGTCCGACCCCCCTGTAACAGACGCCGATAATTCTGATGATACCCAGTAACAGATAGGATGAGGAAAAGATGAGTCATGGACAGAATTCTCTTTTCTCTTCAAAATGTGCAAAAATTCTTTATTTTTAGATCTAAAACCTTGATTCCAAACTTACGACAGTCTGTTACTAGTGCCGTTACCCTACTGCTTAAAAATTGAAAAAGTCCATAAATATTGCAAACACTCTTTAGCCACACATGAGTTCCAAAACAAAAATCAGCATCGGGCGGGGCACGTTTTCGATTTGACTTTAACTCGTTAGTGAGCCGGTAGAGCGAAGCACCGACCAGACTATTTGAAAGGCAGCGCCAATAGACGACAACTACGAGAGTTTCAGTTGGATGGCTGTTCACATCGCTGCGTAACGTCAGTTTCACTTGTTTTTATACAGGTAAGTAAATTTTGATGACCTCATTTAAACGAAAAACAAACATATACGTCTTAAGTTAAGTTTTTGTCTGTTGTAATATTTCGAAAGAGCACATTTAGGAGCTACCAGTGATGTGATAGTTTGTCCATAAAATTCTTTCTTTGACCGTCTGAGTGAAGTTAAAGGAAAAACATGGCGAAGGGACACGTTTTTGAACACCAAGCGGGGCATATTTTCGCATCGAAAACGTGCCCCGTCTCATCGAAAATATGCCCCGGCCCTTTCGATCACTCTTATTTATCGATGTTTATTATATTATTTACTCTTAAATGAAGCATAAATAGTTTAATACACATGAAAAGGTAAGCTTCTTATTTGACAACTTATATTTTTAAACAAAAAACAGACAAAAGATAAATCACAATCTCAATCATTCATGAGAGATACATGTTAAAACAAAATAGGCCGAAGTGCTTATAAAAATAGCATTAAACTGATATGTTCACAGAATGACTTGATTATTATGACTTGATATTGATCTGTGTGTTGGGTTTTCAGATTTGTCATGATACGACACAACAAAAAGATGTCCGAAAGAGGCAAGTACACGATAGAGACTATGGTAGAAGCGGTCAACAAAGTAAAAGAAGGAAGAAGTATGAAAAGTGTAGCGGCAGAGTTTGGATTGTGCGACAGGACTTTGGCAAATTATTGTAGAAAGTTAACCTCTGAAAAGGTAACTGAAACTCCCAGACAGTTCTGTGCTCCTGCCTTGTTAAGTACGACTCTTGACTCATCAAGCCTATAACAGGGCAGCACGAAGAGGCTGATACTCAAGTTCTAACAGCCAAACGTAGGTTGTCCCACCCCAGAAGAAGTGAGACCTCTGGTAAAAGTGAGTCCGAGAAAACAGACCGACAAAGGAAGAAAGAAGAGAAAGTCGGCCGTTTTGACCGACACTCCGGTCAAAGAGCAGCTTAGACTAGAGCAGCAACAAACTAAGCAGAGAAAACAAACGAAAAGAAAGATAAGAAAAATGTAAAAAAAGAATTAATTTAAGAGACAAGTTGGAAAACCTAAGAAACCCGAAGAAAATGAAGAATCAAGTGATGAAGAGGAAGTAGACTGTGCTTGCATTTACTGCTTATAATTGTACAGTAAATCTAAGGCTAAAGAGATATGGGTAAAGTGCACTCGCTGCAAAAGATGGGCCCACGAGTCTTGCATCAAAGGAAACCCTATGTTCTTTATATGCATTAATTGTGACAGTGACGATGACGTTTAGTGTTTTTAACAGTCTTGCATGTATTAAAATTAAGTAGCCAAGTTGGTGATGAGTTTTTTTAAATGTATATTTACTGAAAATCAATAAATAACCTACCTTGAAAATATTTTGTTTGATTTCTTGATTATATTGATATAAGTGCATGCGAACACTTGACCCTGTCTATTAATAAGGTATGCGAAAATTTGCCCCGGTCACGGGGCACATTTTCGCACGTGACATAAAGACACTTAAAACCATTTTTCTGTAAAACAAAGCTTAATTAATTGATGTAAGTAATTCCACGTTGTAGCCCAGGTTTCTCTGAATGGTGTAGTACAGTTTTTTCAAACTTAGGTAAATAAATAAAAAATAAGAAAAATAATTTAAAAAAAGCGTGAAAACCTGCCCCGGTCTCCCCTACCTTTCAGCTTCTGGCATTCAATTGAATTTTGACTTCTTTCATTCAAATTATGTTTTTGTGCCGTCACGAATTGGGATAGCAACCTATTCGTTAGATTTCTTGTTTTTACAAATGGCTCCTATCACAATCATAACTGCGAAGAACATAATTTGAATTTAAGACATCAAAATTCAGCTGGATGCCTGGGGTTGGATACTGAATGTTGTGCGCTGTTGTTGTATGTGGATTGTGTAAAGTCGAGAGGGTCGGGTATAACAAAAGTTTATTCGAAGAGACATGGACGCCACCGCCCACGAGGATTGATGTGAACCAGAGAAGTTTGAATTATCATTGTTACCGTCTCGTAACACATTTTTCCATTTTAATTTGAACCAATTTTCTGCATAGTAATATACAAGTTGATGTCGCTCACGAAAGAAAATGCTTGAATTAAAAAACACATTTATTTCAGACTATTTACATCATTTGCATCTATCTTGTTCAACTTCTACCAATACATAATGGCCAAATTTTTATCATGTCACTTTTATCTTAATAAACAAAATCTTATTCTATTTTTTACAATGTTGCCCCAAGTCAGTAGTAAATTTTTGTTGCCTCGAGGTGGAAAGGATAATCATTACATTTATTCAAGGTTTATCTCCATAAATAAGCATAGAAAGATAAAATCAAAGGAACATCAAGTACGGTCAAGTACAAACAGTAAGCAATCGGGATTATTAAAGAAAAAAAAAAAGAAAAAATGAGGTAGTAATTATTTAATAAGAAAGCAATACGCAAGCTACATTGTTTAAAAAATGCATTTACAAAATTAATGGAACAAAATATTTAAATCTAGATGCTTTTTTTATGAGAAAATACATTCTTCTAAGTTGATAATTTTAGATCATAATTTACTTTCCATTTAAGAAATGGCTGGTAAAAATTGATTTTTCAACCCTAAGATACAAAAATTTCTAATAGGTATTTAATTTTAAACAACCTACTCGATATTTAACATAGGAAAAATCTAGGAAGGATACTGCAAGACGAGTGAGAGAAAAATATAAAAGCAAAAAGGTGTGTTTAAATATTTATCTGCGTTTTAAAATATTTCCAAGCAGTATGAAATAAAAGTTTCCCAGACAATTATTTTAACGAAACCTTTGCTTTCTTGTTTGCTTGGTTTTGAATCTTTTTACCTCCACATTATAAAAATTAGAAACTTTTGCTCTGTATAGCTTTGCTTTTTCACTACGTAATTATTAAATATCTTTGTGAGTTCTGCACTTTTCATACAAAAATTTTAATCACAGTTATGTTTTCCAGTCTTAGTCTTTAATTTAAAAACTTGTTATTGGCAGTTAAAAAAAATGAGCAAATAAGGAAGACAAATTTGGAAAAGGTATTGTTTTTTTCAAAATAAAGAGCAATATTTAAAGGGTAACAAAATATATTCCATAGATATTCTGGTGAAAACATTTAAGACTTCCACGAAACAATCTTTTTCTCCGCATGTAAAAATGCAAAATACCAACTAATTTAATTCATTTAAAATGTTCACATTTACTAATAAAACAAGAAACTACGTTCTAATTTTTCAATAGCAGAAAGTAAATTAAATAAACGCTAAGTCAAGCAGAAAAAAAGCAGAATCATTAAAATTCTCAAGACATTTTTGTAGTTGACACAAACAAACCAGAGAACTGTTTGAAGTACACTTTTTTTAATATTATTTTCTAGTTTTAAAATGCATCATTTATAAATTTAACAAATTTAATTATTTTTCATTTTCCTTTAACGAGAAACACGGCAAGTCTTCGTTGCAAAGAATAATATTACATTTTCTTGGAAACTTCCTAGTATTCATAAATATGCATAAGAAAATGTATAAAAAAATAATAATTTTTAATCCTTTTAAATCTGTGGAAAAACTTATTAAAATTTATATCTCAAATAGAACTCAGAATAAGTTAAAGCTTAACAATTGCATATACTTATAGAAAAAAAAACGTAGCTAAGATTCAAACCGTTGTCATTACTTTAATCGAATTAACTTTGCTTTACAATTCTTTATAGAATTCACATTGACTGTTCAAAATGCAAATCATTGTAAAAAAAAATCAGATGCTTGTCCTTACCACCATCGACATCACAGATCAATGTGAGAATAGATCCTTCATCATAAGGACCTATTACCCCCTTCAGCCGCTGCCCGTGTTCGTCCATAATGATGGGCTCTCGAGGAGGAACTGCAAATAGAAAAGTAAAACTACAGATTATAGGAAAAAAATGAGAGCCATTATATTTGGTTAGAAGATTTTATACGTGTTTAGTACGAAATATGAAACCCTTTAATGTAGAAAGTTGAAGCATTAAACTGTTTTGTAAGTAACTAATGAAGTCAAAGTCAATTTTGTCTTAGTCAAAGTCAATAACGTAATATTCATTGTGACGAGAAAAGTTTAAACAGATACATTATGGTCGCAGAAGAACTACGTACAATATTAATTTATTTAAACAAAAAGGCAAACGGTTTCTGTAAATAAGGTAAAACAGTTTTAGCTAATGTTAATATTGAATAGAAAAAGTTATAAAAATAAGAAGTTTATTTTTCATGTTGCCTTTTTAGCGAATGAATCCAAAGCAGTTTTATCATTGTAGACTAATCATTTTTTTTTTTTTTTTTGTAACAATGAAGAATTTCTCCGATGTACGTAAATATATTGCAATGAAATTTTAATGCCAGAGATCTTGATAGCAGAGTTTTCAAAATTGAAAAAAGCTCCAAAATTACAGAACTTAAATTTCCAAAACTATACATTGCAAATAAATATATTTTTTACGGGAGATAATTTCTGCTTTTGGAACAATTTGAAGCCCATAATAAACTGTTTGAGAAGTTGTATTTTCAAGAGCAACACTAGTGTCACTTCAAGGTTGAACGTAAGAATATATTCTAAGAAGTTTCTTTTGTCTTTTTAAACTTCACTACAGGCTGCAAAAAGCCAAGGCCGTCTCCCCACGTCTCTTTCAATGTACCCGATTCAATGCTACTATCCACCAATGATTAACTTAATTATGTCCTGAGATGAGATCTACTTCTACCCAAACTACCGCACCTTGTCTTCTTCTATTCCGGATACCCTTATATTTTTTTAAAAACTGGGTTCGAGTCATTGCATCTAAAATATGTCGAAGTCATATGATAGTAAAATTACTGATGAAACGTAAAACCATTCCGAGGGTTTACGTATAGGGTATTTCATTAGCGCTGGACTTGGGGGGGAGGGGGGGGGGGGCAAGCCGGTGCTCTTGCCTCCTGCCGCAATTTCTGAGAGGCAGCAATTAACTCTATTTCTGTGTTTTTTTTTTCTCACTGATGAAATTTGAAAACTTAAAGAAAGATGGTTAAGGGCGGTTTTAAGTTTTTGCCCGGTTCAGATAAGTTTAGAAGTAGAAAATTCAAAGCAGTGGTCTGACGTCCAATAATGCTGAGGAATCTCATTACGTTTGAGTTCTTAAAGGCCAAAGTGATTTTCTTGCTTTTCAAACGGAGCGTGAGGGCATGTTTAGTTTGCTCTTTGTAAGAGAGACTCATTTTCAAGAAAGGCTATGGCAGTTAATAGGATGCTTCGAGTTTGAAAACTCCTATCTGATTTATAGAAAAAAATGTACTACCAAAACGAAATATTTTCAATAATGAACAACTTGATGATTAACTTTTGGACAAAAAGGCAAAACATTAGTGACAGGTTTAGAAATAGAAACATTACTTGAGTAAAAGTCATCTTTTACTTTGGGAAAATTTACCCGCTCACTAATTCTTACATAACTTGTTCTTAAAAACGTAGAAAACAAGGTCATTATAATTTTTTTCACTAACAATTTTCATTTGATTTTTCATCCTGATGTGTATCAACCTTATTTCACTAGATTTCAATTAGAAATTTACTTCAGACCTTTTGAACCAAACATTCATTTTGGACAGTTGTGTTCCTTTATTGTTGATCGCGAAGACTTAAAAATATAAGCTATAGGAAGCAGCATTGAAATATGCCACGCTATTGGTAGAAAATAAAAATAGTTAAATATAAGTTTAAATTAAGAGTTTTTGGATAAAAATCACGTTAGAGAAGTTAAATCAAAAGGGAGATAACACAAAACCAAGAAAGTTTACTAAACAAACATAATAAACTAAAAAACACTATTATAACGATAAACTACTAAAACAAAATGCGGAATTTGAAAACAAGCTAGGAAGAAAAGAGGCGAAACATGAAATATTCATTACAATACAGTAGATCAAAACAACTGCATTATATTAGAAAACTACAGGATCACCCTCTGTAATCTCTCTACGAAGTTAATAAACAAGTAAACGTGTTACAGCCTTTTTCGAATGTTCCTTTTTATTTACAAGAGATTTTAAATGTTCTTTCCAGAAACATACCACATCGATTTAAAGTTAAATAAATACCTTTGTGCTTAAAAAGTAAAATAAGAAATAACAATGTATAATAGCACAAAATGAAGATTACTGCTGATACGTGTTTCGGGGTTGCTAGGAACACCTCTTTCAATGCAAAATAAGTGAGCTAATGGATGAAAAGACATCCAGCAAAAGCAAATAGTCAGATAAGCAAGCAGCTTACAAAGTTAAGCTAGCGAAGTAACCGAACACCAAATGAAAAAAGGGGTTCCTTGTAACCCCAAAATACACGTGTTTGCAGTGATCTTCAATTTGTGCTATTATGCGTTGTTGTTTCGAGTTTTACTTATTTCACACTGATTTATTTAAAAAATATTTTAATGTAAATTAATAGTATGATTTTACTATGGTACCGATGACGTTTAGGATGCTGTGCAGGATGAGGGTCCTTGTCCTTCTGAGGTCGACCCGACACCTGTACTCGGCTGCGTGTGCAGGCTCCACTGGCGTCAGGACGAGCGTCGGGGGGTGGACGTCAACGTCGAAGTGCACTTTGACGCTCGTGTCCATCGATGGGAAGTGGCGAGCGCTCTTGATTGGACCGTTCCTCGCATCCAGGGTGTAGATCGGGTTCGATATGTTTGACCGGTACCACAAGATGAGGGAGGCCTCGTCGTCCGAGAGAGGAGTTGAGAGATTGCAAGGGATTCGAGCGGTGTCACCAACCACGGCATACACTATTGAAATATCTGCGAGAAAACATTGATCAATGTTAACGATCAACAATCATACATGAATGCTGGTAAGAGATTAATACTTTAATTGAAAAAGTATGTAAGAACTTTTTGAGCAATGATGATCGTTTATTGACTTTGCTTTGCTTGTGCTTCACAGTTTTATTGTTTTTGTGATTGATAGATGGTGAGTCGTGTGAGTTATTGCAGTGTGATCAATGTAATTCGCTAAGACTAAAATATTTATTTATAACAGTCGAGTCTCAACGTGTGCGAGGGATGCGTTCCAAGAGTCCTCACGTAAGTCGAAATTTCACATTGTGGGAAATGATATGTACAAATTTTTTTTAACATATCCAATTATTTTAGACATTTGTAAAGACACTTCAAACTGCTTTTACCCATTTCTTAACTGTATATTACCGTTCTTACATATAAAGAACTGAATTTTACTGCATTTCAAAAAATAAAAAAGCTGTGTTATTCAACATAAATTACTGAAACGATGAAAAATATCAATGGGACAGAAAGGCATAAAATAAAAGAGTAAAGGTACGTAAAGCAAGTTATTGTAATAAAATACAGCGCAACAGTAATTCTGTACAGTAGATACAGTAATTAAATTCAATGCACTTTTTAGTTGTTCAAGAACATCGAAAATCTTTACCCTTTCTCTAAGTGTCAGAAACATTGTCTTTTTTCTTTCTCTTTTCAAACTTTAGATAAACAGCTTGCTTGGATGAAATTATATTTCATCGATTACAAATTTAGAGTGAAAAACATAAATGAAAGTGGTTATTTGTTAACAGTAACAAAGCGATGCTTAGACTTGTACGGTGCGGGGAACCTCCGCTTAGTGATGCTAAAGGAAAAATCCATGCACGAAACTAATGCTTAGTAGCCAATAACAAAATCCCGCGATTCCTTCCAAAAAATTTTGTGTTAAGGGCGAGCAATTCGCGATAGTTGTGAAATTCGTAACTCGCAAAAAACTCGCGTTATGGCCATTTTCCGTAAGTCGCTTAGCTCTTTAGCGCGAGTCGACTGTATAGTTTTTTTTTTTAACAGAAGATACTAGACCCTATTTTTAAAAAAAATTCTGTGATTTGTCAAAAGTTTATTATTTATGTAAAACAAAACCGTAATTACTTACGTTTACGTTTAAATATTTTGTACAGGAAAATCATAATAACTATCAATCAATAACATATGAAAATTTTCTTCAATTCTTAGTAAAGTTTTTTTCTCAAAAAGAAAAAAAAAACTATTCGCAACTCCAATAAACTACAGGGGGCACCGCAGCCAGTCTAATGGCGGATGAAAAAGGTAAAACAAACAAATGCCGTAATTAATATCTTGCTTTGACGCTGAGTGAATGACAGTAATTTTTCAGCGTGTATGTGGAAAGCTTTTTTTCTCTATTCTTCTGAAATTACATTACATTATAAACTGCCTGAAGCCTGTAATTTATCCCGAAGAAAACACGTGGAATGGAATGTTTTACCTTTTTCTTTAGTACTGTTAATTCCCTCAAGGTAGCGTATTCGAGCTCTGGAGTTGCGAATTACTGATCACAAAAATCGTTTGAAGTGCTTTCAGGTCCAAAGACAGAAAAAAAAGGGGGGGAAACATTGTTCTAAAGTAATTTTTACGTCCGACACACTTAACAAAAATTAAAACTTTAAACTAATAATGCCGGTGCAAACACTGACGATATAACCGATGGTCGAATATTTTCAAATTTCCCATAAACTACAACGTCTCTAATGCAAACAACGAGACGATAAATCAAACACACCAATAGCAAAAGTGGAACAGTTACTTGAAATATGCATTAGGGAATTTTGAATTGCGTTTTGTTTTCCCTTTTACACTAAGGTGAAACAACTTGAAATTATGCTGTACATTTAGCTGTATAAGCATGAACAACAGTGCTGGCCAAATTATAAGACTAAGATTGTTTTAAAAGCAAATTCTTTATTGGTTACATAACTATAGACACATTAACGAACAATGAAATTATTATCTAATATTTAGTATGCATTCCTTTGTTCTTGATGAGCATTTTAAGTCTTTTTGTCATACTTTTCACAAGGTTTACACCATTTCTTAACTTTTTAAAAAAGGAGGTAAAAAATTGTTCATACTCACTATTATATATACTCACATACACATACTCACTATTTACCTAAAACTAACTTTAAATATAACAGAACGCACTAATAAAAAGAACTAGTGAACTTTTTGAGCTGATTGAGGTTATGTTCCTGGTAGGTACACTGTTAAAAATTCAGGAAGATTTTCTGGTAATTGTTACTGTAAAATGGCGGACTTAACGCATCGCTGATTTCTACGGTAATTTCTACCGGAGAAATAAGCGATCCCAGCGCCAATTGGTTGCTGTGGGCTACCGAGGAAACCGTAAAGTTTTACAGTAACATTTGATTTTTACGGTAATAGTTACAGGCAACATGGATGCCAATAACAATTACCGTAAATTTTCCGGAAAATTTTTAACAGTGTAGATAAACAAAGAACATAAACAAAGCAGACAGTGCTGCCACCTGCAAACATTAAATTGTGCTAAATAACGTAATAATCAATGTACAGTATGTACTGTACTTTAACAGTAAAGTAAATAGTATTTTAGTACAAATAGTGTACAAAGAAAAAACAAAAATAAAAAAAACTCTTCAGTCTAATAATTTGGTTGCACTGTATGACATTATAAAACACTAAAGTTCTTCAAGAAAAATACTACTGCAACACACAACAGTCATTAGTTTCATTGCACATACAGTACATTTGTTATTAGTTTAAAAGTACCTACAAATTCACCAATCCCGAGAAAGTTAAAGTTTTAAAGTTAAAGTAAAAACACGTATTTAAATATCCATCCCTACAAAGATGTAAATTAAATATTAAGAGCTTAATGCACATTTTTGTAAAATTTGCAAATAAAGTAATATTTTTTCTTTACATTACTTTATCTGAAAAACTAAGAAGCGGACATTATTATTCATACGCCCTTCAGCAATACTTTTATGTATTTTACGCTTCGAAACATTACGCTTCTTTAAAAGTAAATAACCTTTACGCATTATATGATATAATAAAAGTGATGAAAAATATTTTCCTTTATCATTAAAGTGCAATATTTTTTATGATAATCATCATACATTATGTAATATGTATTGAAAATATCTATTGAAAATGCTTCTGAAGAAAAACTTCTTAATAAAAATAGCAATGGTGTTTACAATTTTTTATAAGTATATATTGAAATAATTCATTTGCTTTTTTTCCCGTTTAATAGGAACTAGCTCTTGCCCTTTGGGAAGTTTTTTTTTTGTAACCAAGCACAATGGGAAAAAAAAAAACACTTTTGTCGACAAATTCACGTTAAAAATAGTTCTCTTTTTAAATTAGAACTGTGAGTAATAATTCTTCTTACTTCAAAGCTTGATATTAAGAAGTTGGAGTTAGAGGGAAGAATCTCATGTTAACATTCCCTGAGGAGCCATGGAGTCAATTTGCTGTTTATTTCTTTTTAATGGTAAAAATACATTAATGTAGCTTATGTTTTTGCAACTACAACGAAACTAAGTCAATTATGGAAAAAGGAATAGTTCGAATGTAATTGAAAATTTTTTGATGAATTCTTGTTCAATAGTCTCAGCCTGCTTTTGTTTACTAAAAATATCGCCAAAGGATGTCAAAAACAACTCCTTTGATTTAAGAGATATTAAAACTTTAAAAACCAGCCTATGATATTGAGTAAATGGGTATCGATAAGTCAGAGTGTCAATCCTTTTACGAGGTAACTTTTGCTGGAGCTATCTGATTCGGAAAAAACTTGTTTTATTCAGAATATTTTCAATTAGAGTGAAAAAAAAGGGGTGTTTTTCAGTGAGCTATGAGAAATTGAACCGATCAGTCAGATAAGTAAGAAATGTTGAATATGTGTCCCGCAATATAAGTTTCTGATCGTTAAGATTGTAAAACATAATTCTTTATTTGACTAATATAATTAGATCACAAAATTTTAAGAAAAACTAAAAAATAAATCATAAGATAAATAAAATAAAATGAAGCAAAATAATTAAAAAAAGTAAATAAAATAAAATTTAGAAAACAGTGTGCAAGAAAATAAATAAATAAAAAACTTTGCAATATATTTATTCCTCTCTTTGGTTTACAACTGTTCCTCTTATAAACAAATAGAACACGTATCATGGTTTCAGAGGATAAAACAGAAAATAATTTAAAACGGCATGTATACTGCCTACTGCCAAATGTCGATAAGCTTTTTATGGAAACAAAATGTAACATTTTGTGCCATTTCAAAAAGCAATTTCGCATTGAACAAGGAAAAATACCCGAAGAACATTAGTCTGCAAAACATTCACAATTTTATTGCTTGAACTGACGCCATAAGAAATAAAAAGTGTATTACTTAAAGCGTATTTATTTATTTTCCTGAAGAATTTATTTTGAATGGCAACAAACATACAACAGGTGTTCGAGAAACAACTTATAAGGGATCGAAAACCATTAAAATTCAACTGGATGACTAAAAAACGAAATTTATTTTCTAAAATTAATATTTTTTCACATAAAAATATGCATCACGCTTTTAATAAATAGCTTGTTTATTACACGACTTTAAAATCTATTTTAATATGTTTTTTTTTAACTGTGAAATCCAACCCTATTCAGGCTCATTATTCCTGAAATCAGTTCGATAACAAGTAAGTTTGAATGGAACCCCAAGAGATAAAAACAGAAAAGAAAAATTGCTTATCTGACATTAATGTTGCTTGTAACTAGTTTTTCGCCAAGAAAATACGTTCGAAGATTTCTCGAAGTAACTTAATTTGCGTGTTTGTAATAAACGAATAAGAAGGCTACCTTATTTTCAGATTACGTAAGCTGAAAATATTTCTTAGAAGTGTGAACAAATATGACGATCCAAATTTTGGAGAAAAAAGAAAAGTTATTTACATGTTTACTTCCACTTTTACTCTATTTTCTGCAATAGTAATAAAAATAAATAAATTAATAATCTCCTGAGAGATCCATCTCTTTGGTAGGTCTCTATTATGAAGGAGAAATTTGTGAGAAATAAAGGTCCCCTCTGAACGGAGTTTTAAGTACATACCCCCCCCCCGCCAGAAGTATGACCCGTAGTAATGTAGTACGAGTTACACTTCAAAACTAGTAACTAATAACTAGTTTAGTAAGTAATAAATTGTTATAATAGTAACTAGTTGTACTGAAAAACTAGTTATGTACTAGTAACACCAGTGACTAGTTATAGTCATACCTAGTTATATACTAGTAACATCAGTAACTGGTCATAGTAATAACTAGTTATATACTAGTAACACCATTAACTAGTTATAGTAATAACTAGTTATATACTAGTAACACCATTAACTAGTTATATTAATCACTCGTTATGTACTAGAAACTAGATTTACTATAGTATCTAGTTATATGCTTGTAACTATTCAAACTACTATATACTAGTAACTACTTTAACGTAAATGGAATTTATATTACGCTGAAAGCAACTGCATCTATAGGACAGGATATGCACCTGTGGTTTGACGATCGAAAGAAATCGAGTGTTACACAAATGCAGATGGTTTTCGAGAAAAATATGAGAGAAAAGTCTGATATCGCACCCGGTGTAAGAATAAAAAACAAGAGCCATCAGCCGTTACAGGTTATGCGTTTATGCCTATATATGATAAACGGATATTTTTAACATCTTATGTATGCAAATACCAACGTTCATGTGTCTGTTTTTTTTTTATTTGCTCGTTATTGGATGCAACGTCATACTTTTCTCTCGCATTTTTTAGAAGACAGTGGATTGGAGTGATTCAGTTCCTAAGGGCTTTTCACATACTTCAAGCGAAGAATGTAGCGGTGCAGAGTTTATCCGAAAACTTGTAGTCGTATGTTTTTGTTTAAAATATGTTGTTTTTCGAGAAAAAAGAATCCTTTGTCTTTCAACATTAACGTTCGGTATTCATTTAACGCAAAGAAATATAATCCTGTAAAAAAATTCTTATGTCTTTCTTCTTTCACCTTTTTTATTTAATTACCGTCTTTCGGAGTGAATTTGCCCACTTTCTAAATGCAGGTTTTTTTTTTTTTTCATGTTTGAAGCTTAACAACCTTCAATTTACGTTTAAGTGTGAAAAGAACTGTGTTGAATCAAAGGTGTTTCCTTCACGTTTGTTTTCAAGTTTCAGAAGTACAAACTAGCATTTGAAAAGCGGCCAAATGTAGCCTCGATATGGCAAAGTCCCTCTGTTTACAGTACCAATTCCAGATCATTAACGGAAAAAATCAGAATAAAACAAATCAAAAATGCTGATACGTAACGCAATATCCTGAGCTGCTCCCAGAAAATCTGCTAAGTGGAAAGTAAATGAGAATAAAGTAACGGAAAAAATGAAATTCATGTGGCAAAGTACAGTTTTGATTCACTATTAAGAAACATGTTTTTGAAGGAACTTTGGTACGGTAAATACATTTTAATTGTGCCTTTTTTGTTTGAATTTCATAGAGATAATGATCTTAATCCTAATGCAGTTCGTGCTTTTCCAAAGGAAATGTTTAAATATAAAAGACCGTAGAACCTCGCTTATCCGGACTAACTGAGATCAATGGCAAACCTTATAAACGAAAATCCGGTAAATATGAGTAATAGGCAAAATAAAATCTTAAATAAGCAGTCATAAAGCAAAAAGCAATACGTTGTAGCGAAAGTACTTAGGATTGTTTCACTCAAAAGCTCTTTATCGTTTAAGGTTAAGTTGAATTAGTGTCGTACTGACGCTTCAAGTGCACCCTAATATTTGCTATATAACTATAATATATTGCAGGATCTATGCGGTAGTTGTGCATTAGCACAAAATAAAAAGCGAACGGTTAGCATACGTATAGTTCGCCTATAATAAGTTGAAATTAATATTTGATATAATGTGAATATATATATATATACATATATATGCACACACACACACACACATATATATATATATATAATATTTTTAAAAAACTGTATACACAGATGGCTAACTAACATAGATGGATATTCTATCACGCTGAAAGCAACTGCATATATAGGGTAGAACATGCAGCCGTGGTTTGTAGAGCGAAAGAAGTTGCACATACATACATCTCATGGAACTCACAGATAAACTTAACGATATTATAATTACAGTTTCGTTATATCATTCAGGCATGTTTTGAACAACTACCCTGATATTTCTGAGGCATGATTTGGGGCATAATGAACGAGGGAAGATAATCCGCCTTTTTAAAGAATGAAATGAAAAAAAAAAAAAATGAAAATTACACCAGAGGAATGTAGGGCAAAGATAAATGGTAAGTTAGTTTGAAAAAACGAAAGTTTGTTTTAAAACTTACTGTACATAAAGGTTCAGCACGAAAGAAAGAACAACGCAGATTATAATAATAAGTACTTGAGGTAATCTACTTTTATTTTTGTATATAAGTAAAGTTTTACCTTCAAAAAAAAAAAAAAGTTAAGAAAATAATATGTGTTTCTAATAAACTGTTTTCTATTTGAATGTTAAAAATATTTTCCATCAAATGATAAAACAAAGAAATAAATAAATGAATGATTGAATAAATAATGAAAACATAAATGAATTTAAAAACTAAAAGAACTAATTAATTATACTGTTATAAAAAATGAGAAAATAATATGGTGAAGGAGTAAAAAGACAAATAAAGGAAAACATGAAGGAATGTTAATGAATTAATGCATATAAATTGATACGTAAGTGGTTCAAAGAAAGAATGCCAAGTAAGCGAAATTTGGTAGTTCAATCTGCCCCATTCATTTTGCTCCGTTTGCTCTTGACAATCTGAATTCAATAAACAATATGCATATTAATATTCGTAAAACCAGTAGATTTCGATCAGTATTTGAAATGTTTATTACAAAAACGCATGCGAAAAAATACTTTGAATGAGCCAAAAAAAAAAAAAAAATATATATATATATATATATATATATATATATACGTTATGTGTATCGAATTTTGAAAATGAAGTATTGTTATATTCCTTAGGCCTTCTTCACACGAGGCCACTTGTTTGAATCAATTTTCGAACGGGCGGTCATCAGGATGCCCGTTAAACAGGTAGAAAAGTGAAGGAATTTCCCAGCATCCTTCACACGACAGTAAACTCGTCAGGTACGCGAGGCACAAGTTCTGCAACCACTCTAGTCCCAGATAGTTGAATCAACTGAAGAGTTGATTCAACTCATCGAGACGTTGGCAAGCGTTCACTCCTATACACGAAAAATCTAGTTAAGTCAATTTGGTTTAGTTTTAACATGGTTGTGGATCAGCTGTTGGAATAAATTCGGTTTAGTAGAAGAAAATTTGTTTCAACTAAATTGACTCGTGTGTAGAAGGCCTAAGTCTTGAGAGGTATTCATTTTTGGGCCGGAATCAACTCTTATTTTAGAAACACAGTTGATTTATTGCTAGATATTCAAAGACAAACTGATAATATTTTACCATTTCACTTTGTCTCTTTACTTCACTTTACCATACATTTAGCTAAATTGATTTAAAGGGTGTTTTTTTTTTTTTTTGACTAACGTGGATAAAAGTAAGTTTTAACTTAGTTTCCTACGAAAATTACAACTCAAAAGGTGAACAAAAGTATTAAAAAACATAAGCATATATATAAAATGCGATAATAAACTAAACTTTCAGCACAAGCATGAAAAATCACAAATCAGGTTATAATTTTGAATATATAAAAATAAATAAATGCATTTGAGGTGGAAAAACATGCGTGGTTGGTATGCATAACTGCACGTAGACACTTATAAACATTAAAAGGCTTTAACTTCAACTGTTTTTGAATTCTTAAAAAATGCTCTCAAAGAATCGAAAGTTGCCTCATACTTCGTTTTCCGATTTGAAAGAATTTTGAAAATAAAAGGAGATATTTAAAGAGAAATAAAATCTTTCGTAACTCAATCTGAAACTGCCGGATTAGTTAGGGAAAACTTCTTGAGGGAGAACTTTAACGTTATCGAAAATGCGTTTATCAGTTTATTTCTTGCATAATTTAAAGTATGTTTTACGTTAATGCTTAAAGTTTGAACATCTAGTCGCTTGATTCAATAAGTAAATAAATAAATAAATAAATAAATAAATAAATAAAATAAAAAAGAAAGAAGAAAGGGAAAAAATATGTAAAACATTTTTTACCGAAAATTTGAACTAAAAAATCTCTGTCCATCTCAGATCTCTGTCCATACTTTTTCAATTCTTTCATAACACACAGAAAAATATTAATGAGAACTTTACGCATCAGCGAACTTAATGTATCTTGGCTAAAATATTTAAACCACTTGTGAAAAAGATTTCACTTGTAATGCAAGTGTTAACTGAAATGCAGATATTTTATTGTGCCTCTAAAACCCTTTATTGACAATGGGGCATATGTTTCCCCTAAGTTTAAAAAATAATACATAATTTTTTTCTTACGAACAATTTCTACATTACATTGCTTCTATGTCATTGAGACATCAGTTTCAACATTAGCCAAAAAATTACTATTTTTATTTTAAACTTTTTTTATTTTGAAAACACCGAAAATGAAATACATTGACTGAAGCTTCGTATGCTCTCTCATGCTTCTAATTTTATTCAAGATACTTTTTAATTGAACATTAAATGTAAGCAGTATCATTGGGTTTCCAAACATTGTTTGCTGTTCATTTAGCATTACCTATCTGGTAATATTTTAAAAATGTAGTTGAACATGTAGTCTATTCCAGTGGGGAAAAAATACCACCAAACATTAAAGCATAAGACAATACAGGAATTATAAAAAAAATATTATCAAAAAATAATAATCTAATTGTAATATTTGCTGTCAGTGAAAAATTATTTTTGATATTATGAAATTATCAATTTCTTGTTATTAACATTTAAAATATTAATAGTGACCTTATAATGTGCGGTGCAATATTTATTTAGTTAACATTAAAATTATTTGTATTTCAAATATTTTGCAAAAGTAGTCGAGAACATGCGGGGTAAAGTGGATGGATCTTAGTGAACTTGTACTGAAATTGACGATGAACTTAGTAAGCAATTAATACTTGAAGCTTTCGTTTTATCACAATCTGCGAATGGGCGCAAAAAACAAGAAAAAAGTTCACATAGCAGAACAGTTAAAGACATCTTATTAAGAATGAACTTTTTTCAAAGACATCTTCATTTATGTAAAAAAAAATGTATTATTTTAACTACACATTTGAGAGCTACTAATGATTAAAACACTGAATGTTTCTACTTTGAATTAATGAACTATCTATTTCCGATTATCAAATTGGAAATCATGCAGAACTGTGGCGTGCAAGACAAAGGGTTTATTCTACTTTTTGTCGACAGTTAAAATTTCCTCACCCCTAAAATATATCAAAAGATAAAGTTGAAACTAAAAGTCAGGGTGAAGGGGAATTTCGTGTCGGCGAAAAGTAGGGGACAAAGGAGAAAGTGCCATTTTCCATGGAGTGGCCCATAACTTCCCTTGTGAAATGGGCATTTACACATTAAATGGTATATTTAGAGAAAAAAGCAAACATTTTCTTAAAGTAATTAATGCAATATTTGAAGCGCTATTTAGTAAGTTAAGTAAGAAATACTTTTGATTAATTAAAAAAGTTACCTCTCATTTTTAAAAATGTTTCTCAACTTATTAAGCAAAATCTTCTATGAATCAGCAATGTAAGATATTTTTGAAAAGAGCTTATTAGTTTTGGGTAAGCTTAATCATACTGTCATAAATCGCTCAATAAGGGAGCGCCCGGCTGGCGAAACGGCTAGAGCGCTGGACTGGGAATCCGAAAATTGCGAGTTCGAGCCTCAGGTGAGACTTTCTCGTTCATTCCTCTTTTACTTTCTATAAGTTGTAGAAATTTGTAAATTAGAATTATGTAAATATATTTTAATTGTCCTAGAATGTTCCTCACTTCTGTATAAAAACCCTCTTTCGAGCTGAGAGTTTGCAGTTGCGACTTTGTAGCCTGATAGTTCGCTTGGTCAGAATAAACTTGCTTTCATCTGTACATTATAGTGTGTACTTCATCTACGTGACAATATATATGAAGATAGACAGAAAGCATAGGCTTAATTTTTCAAACCCTTTCTTCGTAAATCTTATAAATCAATCAAGTATGGGGAAAAAATAAAGTAAACAAGAACAAAGAAATAAAACTTTCTGAGCTTTTTAAAACATTGTAAATTGCTTTACAGTGCTGCACCGAATTAGGTTAGTACTTAGGAAAAGTTTTCTTCCATCAAAGTCAACGATGCGCAAAAGTTTTGGAAAGAAATCAACTGATAAGATAAATAAGCATAATGTATCTAAGAAGTGAAAGTAAAAGTCCTTTAAAAGCACTCACTGTTAGAATTTTGAATAGGAGAAAAATTTAATCGAAATGTTGAGTAACAAAGAAGACGTGCGTTGAATGAATCTATACCTTAAATATTCAAAATAGAGAAGCTGTTTTCCTCAACATAACGAAAATTAATTGTTTATATTGTATTTTAAAGAGGTGATTAAATGATCAGAAATAAAAATAAATAGGTCTGGTTGCTTTTATAAAGACTATTGACTGTCATTGGAAAAAAATATCGATTGATTTCTCTTTCTGCTAATGGCACGGAAAGAAAAGGTAAATGATATCGAGTGAAGTTTCCGACACTGCGATAAATGGAACTCAGCATTGGGATATATCTGTTAAACTGGAATTATTTGCTATTTTTATTCAACACACACCCTGAATGTTCCAAAGAATGCCAAAAATGCATACTGACGTGGTGAAGTAAATGGCAGCATCTGCAGAAATGAGTTTTCGAGATACTTGAAGAAATGCGTTTTGGATTCAAAATTAACAATAAAAAAATATTGGAATAAGACGTTTTTTGAGGGGTTTTTTCAGCGGAAACAACCTAAGCAAGCTTGTACAGGCAAGCTTGGATAGTAAAACTAACTCACAATAGATGACAAAAAGGCAAAAAAACTAAAACTGAAAAATTTGCATTTACTGCCCAAGGCAGTAATCAGTCCAAGGCAGTCTGTATCTACCCAAGGCAGCATATACATATCCAAAAGGGGGAAAAGCATGCGTAGTATTAAAGAACTGTACTACAGTAGAACTTCTCTATAAGGGTTACTAAGGGAAATGGATATTTTGTTCTTTAAATGGACTTGTACTTTCTTCGGAGGCATATGAATAGATGTCTGCAGTCAGGGCTCGATTAACCTATGAAATTATGGGAATCTGGACCTCATTTTGGGCCCCTCCCCACTTTTTGTTCGGGGAACTTTTCTAAACATTTTATGCACATTGATACAACACTGACTAATGCTAAGTGGCCCAGCAGAATTCAGACTTAAGTTTGTTACACTTCACCGACTGACAGAAATTTTGCTTATTACATATGTTGCATTTGAATTCTCAGTAAGTTCGGGTAGTAACATTTTGAATCATATTTGACACTAGTGGTATTCGCACGACTTTGCCCGTAATTGAAAAATTAAAATGTCATTCGGTTCACCCGTTTATTTACAAATATGGATGACGAATTTCTCGCCAATTGGCTATGTTCATTCGTTCTCCCATTCCACGTCATGATAATATCGTATTTACACGTCCATCTTATGATCATTTTGCTATGGAAAATGTTCTTAAAATGGAGATAGAAAAAGAACAAAATCGAATTTTCGAAAAACCACTCCGGGGTGCACAAATGCTTCTATGCTACAAACTAACTTTGTGACAAATTTCATGAAAATCGGCCGAACGGTCTAAGCGCTATGTGCGTCACAGAGATCCAGACATCTTTACAGACAGAGAGACTTAGAGCTTTATTATTAGTAAAGATTTCACAAAGGTAATTAAGTGTCATAAAGTACAGTGTAACAGAGTTAAATCAAACCCCACATATCAAAATCTAGCTTGTAGCTTTATTTTATCAAATGTGTCCTCTCTTTCAATAATTTTATTCTTTCAAACATTTTTGTTAAGCCAGTTACAATGTTTGTAATCTCTTTAGAAAACGCAGTAAAAAGCAGAAACTGATAAGCATTTTTACAGTGATATTTGGACACCCTAAAAATTCTAAGGGGAAGCTCACGCTTCCCGAGACTTTTGGGTAATTAGGCTCTGTCTGCAGTGTATTAACACATTGTAACTTTACTCTGTAAAAATATTCAGAGATTTTTAATGGAAGATAATGAGCAGCTAATAAGCCTTGATCTTTCAGTAATATATCTGGCAAAAAAAACAGGAAAGTGTCTTAGTAAAAGTTAGGAACCTTCCTGATATTAACCTCGAATTTCCCTGATAAATTCAGAAACCTTCCCAATAAGAGCCAGGCACATTTCTGTACCTCAGAGCCAGAGTGACGTACAGTGCTGGCCAAATTATTAGACTAAAGAGTTTTTTGTACACTATTTGTACTAAAATACAATTTATTTTACTGCTAAAGTACAGTACATACTGTACACTGATTATTACGTTATTTTCGAATAATTTAATGTTTGCAGGTGGCAGCACTGTCTGCTTTGTTTATGTTCTTTGTTTATTTACCTGCCAGGAACATAACCTCAATCAGCTTAAACAGTTCACTAGTTTTTTTATTAGTGTGTTCTGTTATATTTAAAGTTAGTTTTAGGTAGTTAGTGAGTATGGGTGTGTGAGTATATATAATAGCGAGTATATACAATTTTTTACCTTATTTTTTAAAAAGTTAAGAATTGGTGTAAACCTTGTGAAAAGTATGGCAAAAAGACTTAAAATACTCATCAGGAACAAGGAAATGCATACTAAATATTAAATAATTATTTCACTGTTCGTTAATGTGTCTATAGTTATGTAATCAATAAAGAATTTGCTTTTAAAACAGTCT
Organism: Uloborus diversus; assembly: GCF_026930045.1. Lineage (NCBI taxonomy): Eukaryota > Metazoa > Arthropoda > Arachnida > Araneae > Uloboridae > Uloborus > Uloborus diversus. The sequence continues at coordinate 180,104,691 of NC_072732.1, read as the reverse complement.
TAGTCTAATAATTTGGCCAGTACTGTAAGTCCAAAAATTGCAATCTTCCGTTTATTAGTGCATGCGCCAGAAAAAAAAGTTGTTTCTCTCTCCTGTAAAATGACCATAATGTGACTTACGTCCTTCTGGCTCTGAGGTACAGATTTTTGGAATAAACCAAGAACCTTCTTACAAAGTTAATAGCTTGGCACAATCCTGATTTACCAGGAAAGCCATTAAAGCGTTTCAGCAAATATGGCCATGCTAACTCAGAAATGCAAACAAATATCTAACACCTTATTTGCTTGCAATTTTTGCGAGTTACATTATTCAGAGATTGCATTGCGTCCTCCTTTCGGGCTTAATCAATAGGGATGAGTCGTAATTGATCTGAAGGTGTGACACTTAAGGAAAACGTTGCGTACAGTATTTTGGCACTAATAACTAAAAATAATTTTCACAACCCTGATAAGATAACTTTTCGAAAAGATACTGGATTATCACTAACCCGTTAAATCCCTGAGCGTTGCCCAAAAATGGTCGGTGAAGTTTCGGATTTTTTTTATAGTGTACTAGCAAAAATATCCGGCGTTGCCCGGGTCATCAATAGTTATGAGAAACAATCGTTACTTGCCCTTGTTTTCTGTTTTAAGCGAAAGAATTCAAAACAAACCTTTTCGATGTGATTAAAAGTCGATATAGCAATAAGTAAAGAACAAAACAGTATTCATTTAGAAACGAAAGCACGACATTTAAGCGTATACAAATTTGAAGAATTTCCGAAATATGAAATTAAACTTTACATGTTTAAAAAGATTTATCTGTTAGTACTTTTTTTACATCTAAAACCTTCTCTGTATGGCTATTGATGTACGAACTGTTTTAAAAAATGTAGCGCCCGTGTTCCCCTTACACTTGCTTTAGTTTTTTTGGGAAATTTCAATTATTGTGGGCACTTAGTGCGGTTTAAGGGGGTCCGGGACACAAAAATCCTCAAATTTTGCAATTTTTTTTTATAATTTGAAAAATTGCTCCGTTTTTTTCTGCTTAAGAGGACGTTTGAATCTTGTTTCTACCTTAAATAAAACGAAAGTTATAGTTATTTTTGTTGCATGCATCTAACGAATGTGTACATAACTTTAAAACTTTAAACGCGTTTTTCTCCATGATGCAATTTTTCCCGATTTCTTGCATTCAAATTCTTATAAGTCAGGAACCGATAGAGATAAAGTAATGAAACTTGGAGCATATCTTTTTCAAGCAATTTACTTTAATTTTTATTCGGCGAATTTGAAGAAAACATTTACTGCAAAAATTATGATTTTTTTAAAAAAAGTATTTTCGAATTTTTCGAAATTTTTCTTCAAATATTTTTTATTTTTTATTGAATCAATATTTTAAAAATCGCCGAATAAAAATTAAAGCTTAGATATTTGTGCATACTTTTTTGAAAAAAATTGAAAATTGACCAACAATATTTTGAGTTATAGCAATTTAAAGCAACCCTATTTTTTTGAAAAAAACTAATTAAATTTAAATAAAAAAATATTTTTTTTTCATATTTATGTTATGATTTTGCTTATTAAATAAATGCTGAATCAGTTCAAAAAATTTCAAAACTCTAAAGTACATAATAAAAATTTTTTCAAAATGTGTCCCGGACCCCCTTAAAATGTTACCGAATTTGCGAGAATCATTTTGGGACACCTTCGATAATACTCCCCCCTCTTACTAATTTTTATTAATAGAAATATTGTCGCCAGATGCAAAGATACTTTTGGTCAAAATAAAATGGCGCTAAACGGTTTCATCCGAAATAATTCCAAAATAAGTAGTAAAATTTGGCAATTGTTCGAAATTGTGCAAAAATAAAAATGTATGGAAGTTTTTTTGCTCTTTATGGATTTGCCTTATTTAGTTGCTGGATTATTTTACACAGTAAAAAAAGTTTTTTAAAAAGATTCGTTGATTGGCGTTATTTTGTTTACATGGTGTAAGCTGAGAAACATTATTACGTAGCCTTTGGCTTCAAAAACAGCGACAGTTGAAAAAACTACCAAATGCATCAGCTACTGAATCTTTCTGCAAAAATTTTGGCGATATTTCTGCTGATTGATTGGATAGTGCGTAAGTGTCCAATCCGCATAAAAAATATTAAAAAACCGTTAATTACATTTAAGTTCCGTTTAAATATGATAATGATCAGCCAAATCCATTTATTTTTAGCCAATCTTGTGGGAAAACTTTACTTTAAGATTTGACTTGAGAAAAGCCTCGAAAAGTCAGACGAAACACAACAATACAACAATTCTAGCTATCGACTGGGAGTTGAGATGATACACTAAATAATGAATTGGATTGATGAAAGCCTTTGAACAGGGAACAAAAAAGCTCATAACTCGTTTTTCATACAACTTAGAAACTTCGTACAGATGCCATCTTCAGTAGAAAAATTAGCGCTATCGATGCACACATAATGTTAATATGTGCACGTTTTTTTTCTACCCCCATATTGGGGCATTTGTGCGAAAATTGGGACTAAAATTGGAATAAAAAAGGAACTATCAATCGGATTTTTTTCGAACTGGTCTATAAACCTTCCCAGTACCAAACTGAACAAACGGTGAAAGTTTCAGCCAAATCTGTCGGGTAGTTTCTGAGATCTTAGGGAACAAATTTACCAAACTCCATTTTTATATACATAGATAACACATTTAAACTATTGATATTTAAGGTCAAATACTGATTTTTTTTCACTTATAGTACTAAATAAATCGATAAATTATTCATACGAGGCATGTTTTTAAAGTAAGTACCGTTTTGATATAAAAAAAGAACGAGTACAGATAGAGCAAAGAAATTAATTGCACAAAAATCTACCATCCTTACGCTATTTTTCGACATTGCTCCCGTGATTTTCCAAGCATTTGTCATAGCGTGGTGCAGGTTTTTGTATACCTATTCGTAAAAAGTTACCGCCCGTTTAGTCAACCATGAGGACTCTTACAGGGCTTTGGCTGGGGCGTTTTTGAACATCCTCTGGTCTGCCCTCACCTCGCTCGCAACATCTTTCATTTGTTTCGGCATCTAAAGTCTTTCGTAGGTGGTCTGTGGCACAACAGCAATAATGAGCTCAGAGAACATGTTATCCCAAGGATGACTACACAGGCGGCAACTTTGTACGAATATGTATACAAAAACCTGTACCACGCTATGACAAATGCTCGGAAAATCACGGGAGCAATGTCAAAAAATAGCGTAAGGATGGTAGATTTTTGTGCAATTAATTTCTTTGCTCTATCTGTACTCGTTCTTTTTTTATATCAAAATGGTACTTACTTAAAAACATGCCTCGTATTTTAAATTGACTCTTTAAGAAATAAAATTGAACAAAAAAAAAAAAAAAATGTGTATAATAGTTTTTTCTTCTTAATTTCAGAAATTGTTTTGATGTAATTAGTTGGATAGTTTTATTTCATGTTCGTTATCAATGCAATATGTCGTAAATTTCAGTTGTTGTTCATGTTTTAAGTTTTCCATACATAACTTGTCATAGTCGTGAACTACCCGTACCCATCGGCCCCGAGCTCACATGAATAAATTGATGAGGGGGAAAATGGTAGGTTTCCGGAAGGATATTAGTAGATAATACCCTTCTTCTTTGTGCATGTGAATGTCAAACAGTTGCCAGCTAAATTTTAGCCAAAAGTGAGCTTTGAAGCAAATTTAATACTTTTTATTCATTTTTTATAATTTTTTTTTTCTGCAATCTTTCTTATTCCGAATGTCCATTTGTCAAAGGCACATTCATGGAGGGCCCTATCAGAGGCACTGAGACCGGAAAAAAAAGTCACTTAAATAGAGGTTTCTTCACTTCAGAGGTACTACTGCATTTTGAAGTTTCTTTGAAATTATGTAAAGACAGGCAAGCGTTTATGCATTCAATTTTAAATTCGAACTTTTTTGTAAAGCCAAATTACTTTCGTATACAATGTAAAATTGCCGACTTTCTACATTAAACTGACGAAATACAAAACTTTGATTTTCAGATATTGCCATTCTAAATTTTGGAATTGTTATAAAAGAGGTTAAAGGTTTTCGTACAAATCCACGACTCCTATATACACACGAGTATACTATACACACACTATACACACACACTATACACACACACTACTATACACACAGTACAGTACTATACACACTCAATTCATACAAACATGCATACATATATGGATTTGTATACGTCATAAGAAAACTCGTTGTGTTGCGAATGGTTAAAATGAATATTTTGGTGGCCTTTTGGTCTATATATTTTTACTTACAGTTTACATACAATGAGGCCGAAATTTGAGTAAAAAATTTCACGAATATAATAAATCCTATACTTTATGTAAGAAAAAATAGTCAATAAACTTAGTTTTTGAATGTATGATATTCATTGATTATTAAAATTCCTACATAGAATTATTTAACATATCTAGTGATATTTCAATGCATTGTTTTACAACAGCTATGGTGACATTTTTGATTTTTTTTTTGGCTTTTTTGAATAAATATTATAGAAACTATTATAACGCGTTAAGTATCATTGTGGTAATTTTGAATTTTTTTCTTATATTTTTTTTCTTTTTCTTTTTTTTTTTTTTTATTATTACTTTTTTGAATGCATGTTTTGAAAAATGGTGTAAGGTGGCTTTGTTTGAAAATTTATAAGGATTAATTTAATCTAATTTATTATGCAGAGTAACAATGTAATATATACTGGCGCTACGCCACAGAAAAGATGCCGAATATTGTGGTTGAGTTTTATATGAGTTTTTATATGCCACTTTAAATTATCTTAACTGTTACCAACTGAATGAAAGCCTCTGAATAATTCAGTCATTTAGTGGAATCTTATTGAAGGCAGCTTGGTCTTCTGCCAAAGTTACTGCAGAATCACAAAACTCAATGGGCTTGAAATTTTTCTTGATCCCATATTTGTCCCATTCAACAAAAACTATTTGTGTAGCAAAGAAAAATTGAAAGGAATGAATATCAGTTACGTTTTGCATCAGCTGAAAAGAGTTGTGTTTTTCTTTGCTCGGACAAAGTCGATGATTCCAAAATGTATTAGAGAGCTAAGAGTTTCACTGAAGTTAGAGTTGTGAAAAGAATATTTCATAGAAGAAACTCTACTTCGTGCATTACGCTAAGTAGTAGGGCTGTATGAAAACATTCAACAGAAATAATAAGTTTACTGACATAGTCAAATTATTTTAAAATATTAAATGGAAGTTTGTTTCGAAAACTACAGTGTAGGTTAAAAGTATCTAAACTTTAAGATTTATTAAATATAGTTAATTGACCAATTGACGAAAAAAAAGAGTAATAAATGCGAGTGAAAGGTAAGAAAAAAAGATAAAAAAGTGGGTAAACCTATTTTGGTCTGACTTATAATGGATATATATTGCATTTCGTAATTTTCAAAGTAGAAAAAAGATAAAGACTTGTTTTATGTTTAAATTTATTTTTTACTTCTAAATATTCAAATCGAAAAAAATATTTTTTTCATTACTTTGTTACGTAATCGTAATATATTACATTTGGTATAAAAATACATTTTCTATTTCTTGTATAACATCGATTTTTTTTTCTTTTATGCGTATTTCATACAAAAATTTATGTTTTCTTTGCCTCTTGCTTTCTTGCATTTTGCTAAAGATTTGTGATATGCATTGCAAAGCATCCGACATAACTGAGAATGCATAGCAAGGAAATATTTTTGTCGTGAGAACTTTTCACCGGATGAAATTTCATTCCACCTGATAAGAAACGAGTCAATATTATTTCTTGCTTTGTGCCATAAACGTCAAAAGTCCATTTCACTTAAGATCAACTTTCCTTCCGTTTACATTTAACAAAATATTGAATAACTTCCTACGTAAAATTCCCCATTTATTTTTATGCGTTGATCAGTTAAAAACTAGTCAACATAACATTTACAATGCATTAAACGTGACATTTGTTTTTATATTTCTAGAAAACACTTTCAAAATCTCACTTTTCCCTTGTATCTTACATACATCATTTGGATTGTTCGCGGCTTTTAATATAAATTGTAAGTCGAGTTTTCCCATCAAATATGAAATGAATATCTTTTAGTAGTTAGACGTAATTTCGATGAAAGAAAAATTTAGTTACTGTTATCAGATATAAATAAGTGATTATTTTTTTGAAGAAAATAGCAATGTTATAAATTTTAAAACACACACACACACAATTTCGTAAATTTTCTCCTACTGACAAAGAATGTTTACAATATCCAAACCCTACTTTCGATTTAAAAGCCATTTTTACAAAATCTCAGCAGATTTTTGTTATTGGGTAATGAAGAAAACTCAGGCGGGGTTACCAATTAGTACGTAATTTCCAACCAGCAGATTAAACGTGTAAAAACCGTTTAGGGAAGGTTATATGCTTAGAAAGCTAGTCGACAATATTCTCTCAGGGCAAATACTCTCTTTTGAAATCGAAAGAAAAATTGAGGGTGATTTTCTTCCTTAAACGCAAAAGAAAAAAATATTTGGCCAAACTTATTTTCCAAATTAAAATATATGAAAGTACAAAATGTGTACTCTGCAATCTGGAAAAGGACGTGGACTCACCCCATTTTTGTCTGATCCGTGATTGTTTCATCTACTGTTGTACGGACTTTACAAGAATGTTATGGCCTACTATAAACTAAATATATCATTATGTAACTTCTTCTGTTTCTCGTTGTTGTTTCAATGCTAATTATGGTCTTATTACGTCTTAAAATGTAGCTTAGAATTCGAAACAAAAGAAATGAGAAAGGAAAACTTTAAAAATGTAGAAGCCTGTAAATTACCGTTAAACGCTGCATAAGGAACTGAGTTTCTAATTCAGATTTGCTTGTTACAAAAGCTGACAAGGGTGGGCAAATTTTGTTCTTGACAAATTATCTTTTGTAGATAAAAGTGATAATTTGAATTTTTTCTGGGCTATATTCGGAAAGTGTTAAAGATCCTACCCTGAAACAATTCTGAACCGTTACTGGTAGTTCCCATGGAACGTTTCCTTGTTTCACAGGTTTTTACCAATATCCAGTGAAAATTCAGTATCTTTGTCAAAAAAAGTTTTCTGAAATATCTCAAATTGCACAAATGCAGTTTTCTCACTGCCGGGAAAAATATTTTTAGCTTTAGTTCTAACGAATTTATTTAGTGCTGTAGACTTGACTTCGATTACGTCCCATCCAGACTGGCTCGGCTCTCAGTGGAACCAAATACGTCTCTGGATTCCATAGTTTTGCTACCAAGTGAGATGCTGGTACTTGCAATTCTGTCTTAGCGTTGGCTTTAGTTGCGATAATACTCTTGGAACTTTTTTGGCAACTCAAGGAGTCGCCAAACTACTGCTTAAAACCTACTTAAGTTTTCTCTGTAGGTTCTAGAAACATGACTTGCTTTAGCCGGTGATATTTCTCTATTATTTAGAAAGATTTAAGGTGATTTCGAGAACATTATTGGCTTTTAGAGGGAAAACATTTACGTTTTTTGCAAGATAAGTTACTGGCAAACACTGGGCACATTATTTTCTAGCGTTTCTGATTCGTTTTTACTTATTTTTACATAGTATAGGAAGTATTGTATTCGCGCAAAAAATGTCACTCAAAAATCGACAGTAATTTCCATTTTGCTCTCCCTCGAATAAATATAGTTTTTTTTCAGCCCGACCACACGTGGATGTATGCCTAAGAACGTATAGACACACGAAATATTCATTTCGACTGTCCCTGAGTTAATTACAACGAGGTTTCTCATGTCGTCCGTATGAACGTATGTATATGCGTGTATGTCCTAGAAAGTTGAAATTTGCTACGTAGCCTCTTAGTGAGGTCTAGTTATGCATCTCCTCTTTTAGTTGCATTTGGATGTTCCAAAGGGGGGGGAGGGGGTTAGACCTTTTTGTGGAAAAATCATTGTTAATTTCAATGCAAACTCAAGTGAAGTTATAATTTGGTAATTACTTGGCTATATATCGCCAAGTTTTTGGTCGCCAAGTTTTGTCGCCGACTTGGGCGACTAATTTGGCATTTTGTTTTTCTAAATTTGGTTTTAATTAGGCCACTATTGGCGAAATTTAGAGAGTTCACCATTGAATGACATAATTGCCAATATTGGGAAAATTAATCTGTATAAAACGGTATTTTTTACCTCGGTTCGCAACAAACTTGGGGTGAAAATATTAAAAGTTCCTTTGCTTACTAAAAGGCACTATTATCATTAAATTGGAGTAAAAGGAAGTCATGTGATGCACACATCAGCTCGTTACAATGTAGTGATAGTGACTAAGAAGCTACTTCAATGGGCTGTCAAGTCAGTTCAGTCTATTTCGTTAAAAATTAAGTGCTCGATTGTTCCTTCCATTGCTGATTGTGTTAGATTTAATGCTTTAATTAAGGCACATAAAGCTCGCATACCTTAATCATTCTGTAACCATATACCATATACATATCTTAAACATTTGAATAAAATAACAGTCAGAAAATTTTACATTGACGTATTAATTTAACACTTACCCAGGAAAAAATTCACTGTAAATTGAACTAAATTGCGCAAAAAAAAAAAAAAAGTCAATTTATATTGTAATGGGAAAAATATTTTATTGAATTCCAGAATTATATTGCAATTTTTTAAATGAAAAAAAAAACACAATTTATTTCTCAGAAAAGTTTCTGAAAAGTATATTATCAGTTTTTGATTAAAAAAAAAGCGAAGTTAGAGAATTTTTAAGTTCCTGTTCTCGTAATGTGTCACACGAACTAATTCCTCAAGTAAACGTTCTAACTTTATTCAATAGTTTTTTTCCCACTTGAAACACTTATGCAAAGTTTAGGCTCTGAAGCAGACAAAATGTTATACCTCTTTTTTTTTTACGTTGGATTTATTCGTCAGGTCGTGATTCTGCTTAGTCATGAGTCAGGAATTTCCGTCATTCCTAACAGCAACGGAGCATCACCTCAAATCCTACGCCCCCCCCCCAATAATAAGACCACCCAGAAAATAGAAAGACAACCTAAAAGCCCCCTCCAAGGTTTCAACACAGCAATCTGCGCCACAAACCCCTCCTTGTGTGTACTCCAGCATAAGTCGGAAATACTGAATCAACAAAAATTCTGGCCGACATTTTTTAAGAAATGATTACATGTACGTTTTCTAAGCTTCATAAAACTTGAGGTATGTAACGAGACATGATCTTTAATAATTTCTGTTTCAGATTTATCCCTAAACTTGTACTAATCAATTGCACAACTAATTTTAGTTGAAACAAAAAAAAAACAAAAAATCTACATGATAGGAAGATTTTTATCTCCTCTAATTACTCCATTTCTGCAGAAAAAACTATTGAAGCGATATTTTAATCACGGTAAGTAAAAACGTATGTTAATGTATGCTATTACTTTTCTTTGTTTATAATAATTAACTAGGTTCTCCTTAAATAATTCAGCAAATTATGTCAGAAAAATCAAGTATTTCATTAAACAAGTTCTATGATTTTTTCGGAAAAATGTCTGAGAATACTGCAACGCGCAATTCTTTTTTCAGCAACTCAAATTCAAATTTTCTAACTTTCGTAAAAAATTTTATATATTTTTTGTTTAAAAATCACTTTTAAATTTATTTTTACTTATTAATAGCAAGATTTTTTTTTCCCTTGCAAAGTAGGTTTATGAAGTTACTAGCACCCCGCACAGCGATGCCTGTGCTAAAAATTTAATAAAAGTCTGTTGAATAAAAAAAAATTGACGCCCCCCTCCCTTTCTAATGTGAAATGATCATTTTTTTTTTGTAAAAAATGCGTACAGACCTTTTCAAAAGAAAAAAACTATTTAAGTTTCTTTGGAATTTAAAACTTTTCGTCAAATCATTAAATTAGATTTACAGTTGCTTTAAAACTCTATTTAGCGAGTGAAGCGGTTTTTACTGCAGTTTTAAAATATTTCGCCAAATAAACAAACACCAAATAATATCTTTCATATGTAAAAATTCCGCAACTCTATTGTTTATCGCAAAATTTGCCCAGCAACCACGCTATCATAATCGATCATTCTAACGAAAAAAAAACATCCCGTGGAACATTCAAAAATCGTTGTCAGAAAAAAAAAATAAAGTAATTAATTTGAATTCTGAAACTTTGAATTCAAATTATGCTTTTCGCAATCACGATAGGACTCTACTCATTGGAGTTATTGTTTCTAGAAACGGCTTCTGTCCCCCCAAGTCTGCCTCTCCTCCTGGGCGGTTACGTGCGTATAGTTGTATGTGCAGGCGCCCCTGCGTGCACGTATAGGCTTGTGTGTGTGTGCGTAAACCTGTGTGTCTGCATTTAGGCGTGTGTGTGTGTATGTGTGTAACGGCGTGTGTGTGGGAGTGTATATGTGCGTAACGATGCATGTATGTGTGTGTGTGTAGGACATGGACGCCACCGATCAGGAGAAACGGCTAAACGGGCACAGTGCTCAGGACCGGAAGCCGATGGGCGGTGGTGCTGCCGGTCCAAGCTGAAAAAGGAACCACAACGCCAAGGACCTTCAAATGAAAACAATAGGCAATCGTGATTGCTCAAAAAAAAAAAAAAAAAAAAGAAAACGTCATACATTTCACTCGGATAAAAACAAATCAAAAGTTTCCATTCTTTTAAAACAAATCACCAAAACAATGACTTACATTAACGGTTGCCTTAAAACAATAATCCTAGACTAAACTGCTCAGCGCCAAGCGACCACGCTTCCGGAAACCAGCCATTTTGCGAGTGAAGTTGATGTTTCTTCTTTCGCAATAATAAATGTTTCGCCAAACAAACCAAAAGGTATAAAATCATATCAACAGTAGCTTTCAAATCTTTATATATTAAGAGCTGCGTTGCCCGGCTTTGCCCGGTCTACCTTGAGAATAAAATTTGTGTCAAGGGACATATATTCAATTATCAGGCTTAAATAAAAGAAAAAAAAAACCATGCAAAATTTCCCTTCCAAACAATGACAACAGATATTAAAGTACTTTTAAAAAATTAAAATGCGAAAGATGGATTTTGAAAGCGTAACCATGGTAACATGAAATAAAATAAGTTTGCGAAATGAAATGCAAACTAAGGAAATAAACAATGGATTCAAAAAGCGTAATCGTGGAAACGCGAAAATAAAATGGTTGACAATTTGAATCAAAATGACATATTTCGAAATTGATTTAAAAACGTTTGTAACTTTTTTTCCTTTGAAGATAGAAGCTAATTTTTTCGACCACAGGTCGAGAAAAATCTGGAGTAAAAAATGTCACTTTTTCCAATGGTGTCAAAAATAAAACTGTGGGACAATTCCTTCACCTTTTATTGATAGATTTAATGAAGAAAGTAGTGCCTAAATTTCAGCTAAGCCTAAAAAAGTTCGAGCTAAAAACTCAAATTACTCCCGCCGTAATTAAGTTAGAGAATTGAAACAAATTGTTTAGAACGCGGAAAATTTTACCCTTTTCAACGATGCATAATATTAATACGTGCAAGTAATTTTTCACCCCTTTAATAGCCAATAATAGGCAACTTACGTAAAATTTGGGCCTAAATTGGAATAAAAAAAGAACTATTAATCGGATTTCTTTCGAATTGTAGCCTATGTTACTCAGTAAGAAAGCTCCTTTCATATAGTGAAGGAATTTTCCAAATACGTGCAGTGGTTCCGGAGATTACCTCGAACATATAAACACACAAAAATCCCCCCTCTCTCTTTATAATATTAGTATAGATAGGAGGGATCGTGATCTTTAACAGTCATAATATAGATTTGCTTTTTTTTGTATATCCTCTTATGAATAAAGGCCGATGATCGAGTAACGCAAGTGCTTCAACAATGAAACTCGCGCCACGACATGATAATTTTATAATATGTTTTGGTAATGTTTAACATGCAGGGAAAGACTTTATTGTGACAAGGCTGAACTTCATCCGGCATATGAAGTTTTACTGGCAAGACTGTCATTTTAGGGGAATGAAGAAAAAAAATGGTAACAATGAACGCTACCTGCTGGAGTTGAGGGTTCATCCACTGGAGTTAGGGTTACAATTCCTTCCTTCAAAATATCACCAAACAGGTAATTGCTTCGTTCAATTGTAGAAGCAATTTTCACCCGTCATACCTTGACGGGCGATTTTCAGGTCTTGACTAATAATAAAGGTGAATATCTGGATATCTGTTCAGATATCTGTTGGGATGTCTGGATGTCTGTGACGCGCATAGCGCCTAGACCTTTCGGCTAATTTTCATGAAATTTGGCACAGAATTAGTTTATAGCATGGAGGTGTGCACCTCGAACCGATTTTTTGAGAATTGGATTTTGTTCTTTTTCTATTCCAATTTTAAGAAAATTTTATCGAGCAAATTATCATAACGTGGACGAGCGCAAATAACCATAACGTGAATGAGCAAATTATCATTACATGGAGCATGCGTGAGCAAATGACCACAGCAACTTAGCAGGAAATTCATCATTAATTATTTGTAAATATACAAGTTAAATGACCTCTTAGTTTTTCACTACGGACAATGCCGTGCATTAACCGCTAGTCATCATTTAAGATTCTTGATTACTCAATTGTATAATTTTTGATATCAGACTGTGACAGGATGCGCATTATAATAATATGAAATTTATTAAATATAATAATAATTTAATAATTTTAGCATATAAAAAATAAGGAATATTTTTAGACATCATTGCATATTAGACATTTATTAGAAACACTAGAAAGCAAAAAGACCAAAGAACCAATGGATTGGTGTATGAAAATACACTGCCGGAACGTTATACGGGAAAATTTAAAATTTCCTCCCTCGCGGTATCCATACGGTGTACGGGCAAATCCAAAATTTCCCCTTTTGTAGCCCCCGCACGGTGTACGGGGGAATCAAAAATTTATATTCTAGCGACACTCACACGGTGTACAAGTAACCTAAAAAATTTTGCTTGCATGGTGTTCGGGCAGAACAGTTAAGTGTTTGATTAAAGAAATTCCCCGAAAAATTCAAAGAAATGAAATTAGCAAAAAGCTTTAATGGTTAAAAGTGGTTTTTAAATTGAGACAGTCACCGAAGTGATACTGAAAGCACGCCACTTTATCGTAATGTAAAAGCACTTCTTGAATTCAATTATGACTTTTATTGAGTCAGCGAAAGTGTCTGTCGAAACTGAATTCTATCAGATTGGGGAAATTCATTTTGTCATTAAGAAATTTAATTAGGGAATTGAATAGGATAAGGTACTGAAAAAGATCTTAATGCATGGGGCGGAAGTCGAGTTGAAGCTGCGGAAGCGTCTAGTTTATTAGTACTTTTTTTTAAATGCATTTTAAATAAAAAGGGGGAGTTTAAAATAAAATCAATATAAAAAAAGGAAGTCGTTCAAATCACCTTTTCATTAACGTACTTCTCCAAACTGGTCATGATTTAAATTCTGCAACAAAAATTATAAAGGGATCGTCCACAAATGATATCACTCTTTAATGAGAGGAATGCTTGTGAAATTGCGACAGTTTGTGACACGTGGGAGGATGTGTCTTACAAGAAATGTGACTTCAAACATTTTGGCGGAAATAAAATATTTGCTTTAACAATATTTTTTTTAAATATAACATGTAACAGATGAAGGAACGAGTCTAATGCAAAGTTAAGCGTAATGCGTTGTGAGAAAGGGAAAGGGGGAGGTTGAAAAAAGTGACATGATTGGGAGCAGCCTCTCAGGTGTAATTTTAAGTAGGTAAACATAAATTTCTTAGTTTCTTTACTGAGATGACATATTTTTCTGTGTCCACGAATGTTTATGTTTTGTAATGGTATATAAATACGTAAAAGCACTTTCGCTCAAAAAAAAAAGTCTTTAGTTAACTTCGTGGTTGTATGGACACAATAAAAGGTAGTTTAAGTACCACCTTTTTTCTTTAGTGTGAGCATCGTTTTCTTTCCTTTTTTTTTAAATGAAAGTGCTAAATCTAAATTTCAAGTTAGGTTTTTTTACCTTTGTGCTATAATTACGCTCTCGGAATTAGGGAGGAACAGTGGTTTCAAACTACATTGCTTAAAAGTGAAATCGCAGCACAAAAAAACAAGAAAAAACGGTCGTAGTGCCATGAAAACTGCAAGAGTGGTAGACGTAAGATGGATATGCAAATGATTAAAAATCAGACAAAATTGATTGAAAATTAACTAATTTATACAGAAGGTAATGCTTCCACCTAGGGCAACTATATAGCCTTCAATGAGGCGAGGCATGCTATCAACGAGTTCATTGACGGTTTCTTGAGGTAACAGATTGCTGTGAGCAGATAATCATTGTTTTGTACCAGTGGTCATCGGTTCATGTCACATCCACTGAGATCCTAATATTGCTCGATGAGGTTCAGGTCTAGAGAGGCTGCCTACCAGGAAAATGATGTTAAATTCGGTCAAGCTGTTTCGAGTTCTCCGTGCTACATGCGGTCTGGCATTTTCTTGCTGTAACACCGTGTTGGAGGCTGCCTAAAACAAGGGCAGAACAACAGGCCTTTTAACTTGTGAGACGTAGCGGTCCGCTGTCAAATTTGTACCATGGTCGTCCTTTGATCAAACATTATGTCACTCCAAACTACAATACCCGGTGCAGTTACGTGTACGGGTACTAGACACAGGGATGCCATTGGCTGCTCAACATAAGGCTTGACGCATCTCGTGGAGTAAGCGTCATCGTACCTGGACCATCGATTCGTATCCAGTAATGTTCAGGGATGAACAGTGTTTCTGTTGGTGGAAAAATGACGTCCGTCACACCAGTCCTGTCCCAGGCATCATAATTTGGGATGGCATAGTGTTTGATCACAAGTCGACTCTTATGTACACTGACGGCAGTTTGACATTGGATTGTTTCTTAACACAAGTTGGAGAGCCTGTTGTTCTACCCTTGCTTCATTCAGCCCCCAACGCAGTATTACAGCAAGACAATGCCAGACCACATGCTGCACAGAGAGAACTTTTAACAGCCTGACCGGACTTAACATGTTTCCCTGGTCAGCAGCATATCCAAATCAGAATCCCAACCGAACACTTGTGGGAGCTCACTTTATGTGACATAAACTGAAGGCCACTGGCACAAACCATTGATGTTGATGTCTTGTCCAGTGGAATAGTGCGGTAGAAATTAAATTGGTCCAGAAGTATCCAAAACAGCCCGTGCTACATCAATAACCTCCGAGGAATACATGAGTTGATGTAAGAGGACATAAACAAACCACTGATGATCTGCGCATAGCAGTGGATGTGGCTTGGTAAAGGGACCTTAAGAAACCATCAATGAACGCATTGATAGCATTCCTAGCCAGATTGATGCACACAAAGCTTTCCGTCGTACGCGCACTAAAGTGTTTATTTTTTTTAATCTTTTTTGTGTGTTTTATAATCATTTTCATATCTATCACACCACTATCGCTCTAGTTATTTTCATTCATCATTATTTCGTTATGTTGCAATTTTACTTTTGAGGAGCGTGCTGACTTGCAATACACTTTTAATCCTAGATGTACCTAACTACTAAAGGTGTAGAATTGGAAGTGTTAGTAACTGAAAATTCATCATATGGAAAACGGAATTATTGAACATACTAAATTTTTTTGCTATTTGGGAATAAAACTGAGATGCTTACATGCCAAATATGTAACAGACATTGAAACGTCTCATATTGTGCATCAGAGTTCCTAAAACTAGAAAAGTAATAACCTATTTGCTGAAAAGAGTACCGGGTAATCGAAAATGCACTGGCAACAGGCTAACGGGGGGGGGGGTGGCGGTTGAGCAGTTTTTCTTCGTTCTGAGAAAATGATGCAGAAGAGTTTTCTAGATTTGACCAGGTTGTTGAGCAGTGAGTTCTTGTAACTCTATGATACTAATGTTTTGATTATCCTCCTTACGATAGAATAACATTACTTTTTCTTACTATACAGTTTAAAGAATAATAGCACATTTAAACATTTTTCAAATTTACATTGACTAATATAAATGATAAATAACGTATTATGCGCTACTTTTTTGAATTAAAATATTTGTACATAAAAAGTCGCCGCTACGTTTTTTTATTCTACTGAGGATTAAAAGCCTTTTCAGTATTTATAGTTGCTATTGACGAACCTTCGGGTATTAGTGGTTTAAACTAAAAAGAAGTGCACTAGCCGTTTATTCATCAGAACTTTAACTCAAGCATACATAATCTCAAGATCCGTCTAGTCTGTAAAAATTCATGGATATCGAAAAGAAGTAAAGGGGCCGAGCTCCCAGGAAATTAAGTCCGCGATACGACACTGATACGGAATATTATCACCTTTATCCAACTCACAAGGCTTCTCTTTAGCACACTTATCGGAGATAGTTCTCCCTATGGCTTGTTGTGTAATTAAAGTCAGTTTTCCCCTTCCCTTCCCTTCCTCTCCTGACGTCATTAATGGTCTAAGTTAATGTCGGAATGGCTGGGAACTTTTATTTGTACGTCGCTAAATATTCTATAATAAATTTGCTATTAGTTGCTAGTAAAAGAATAGTACACTGCATTAATATTTTTGTTCTTCCTCTGGTGACTTAATCGAGTAAGTTGCTTTTTTTCTTTTTTTCTATGCTCCCACCCCCCTTTTATTTTTGTCTTGTGCAGTCACTAGCAAGCCGTGAAGCAGAACTACACTGTTCGACGCAAGGGAGTATGAAAAGAAATGAAATAGACAACTTGTTGTGTATTTAGAAAAATGCCCAAATAATTAGGATGTAAATCGTTTGAAAATTATGTCTGAGTATAATGTCGATCTGGTGACTATTAATAGCTAATTTTAATGAATAATATCTTGGGACAATTCAATACCATATTACTCTCTATTCTAACTTCTTCCTTTCTAAATATTGATAATAAGATAGGTCATTTAATACAACTTAACTAAAAATATAGCGGCTAAAATCTCCCTTTTGAGGTGCAATAATCCAGTAACAAAAGGCTCTCGTTTATCTGCGATTAAAATTGTGAGAAAAAGTTAAATCAATCATTGAAATGATGCATTTTTTTTTTAAGTTCAATAAAATATTAAGGAATATATAGAACACAAAAAAAAAACCCTTCAAAAATAATATAAATGAATGTATGATAATAGTCACGAAATAGCCCATTGTAGATCAGGTATTATTCAATCATATGAGTTGATTTTTTCTTCATTTGTGGATATTTTTCACCGCCGTCAGAGAAAATTGAACAAGCAATTCAAATGTCGGTTATTTTTTAAAAAATACTCTTAAAAACCGGATTTTTTATAGCTTTTTACAAAGCTTTAGAAGCAACGATTTTCAAATTGTAGGTCACCAGCTTCATGTGTGTTGTTAAATTATTTTTTTAATGCCTAAAGAAGATAAGACTTTATAGTGTTTAGTCATTATATTTACGAGTGATGTTTTCGAGGTATGTTTTCGAGTACCTCAACAATGCTTGTGGGCAAGGCTGGATCCTGCGAGGGGCCTTTTCTCCTGACGCCAACTGCTGATGTCGTGAGAATTTCAAGCGTTGGCCCAACGCTTGGATTTAAAGAGTAGCATGCCCAGTTAAAAAATATACATGAGAACCTAAAATTACGTTTTTTGACTTTTAATTTCGTAAAAGTTTCAACGTCTCTTTGCTAATATCGCCAAAAACAGCTAGAGATTTTATTTTTAAGCTGCGAATTTGGAAATATGTCCAAAGGACGTAATCACTCTATCATCCCTTCTTTAGCCAAATATAGCTTATAAATCTGTTTTTAGCACTTTAATTTGAAACAGTTCCGGATAAGGCAACTCTCCTTAACCCCCTTCAATGAGAAAAAAGAAGTTTTCAAAAATGCTTTTAAATTTTCTTTAAACCTTTTGTTTCAAATATGAGTACCCATGTTTTCAAAAAGTGTGCTCAATTATTTCATACTCAAAAATGAGTACATTACTCAGTTTTAAAATTGTTACACATTCAAAAATGAGCCAAAATACCTCAAAAATGAGCACATATGTTTATTTGAGTATTTGATGAGTATTTCAATGTTTCAAATTTGAATAACACGTAGTCGGAGCCATTTTGGCTCGCAATATGTTCGAATTTGAGTACTTTCTCGTCTTTTTTGAAATTGTTGTTTTTAGAGTGTTGTCAAACATCACCAAAAATAGTTTTCAAACTGTTTCTAAGATGAAGCAGGAAGCAAAACTCCCGAATATGCCACCTCTTCCCAAACATCATCTGAGAGCTTCAAATTGCGTTTGAACTTCAAAGTTCTGACATTTCTGGGGAAGCCACCATCAAATATAGCACAGAAGTGCATTTTTAGGCCTTTAATTTCGACAACTTTCCGAGGAAGAGCACCCACTCTTTACCTCATTGCTTCAAAATGTAGCCAAAAATTGTGTTTTTAAATCTTCGATATTAAATCATTTCTGAGAATTGCAGCTGAATACCGGAACGGCGTTCCGGTATTGCTTTTCTGGCAATCTCATCATTTTACCCTTGATATTTACGGGGAAATCTTGTTGCAACGAACATTTCTGCTTCAGCGAAATAAATATTAAAGCTTGATTCGATCTTCATTACACTCCTTGAATTCCATTGCAACGACAATCCTGCTAAAACAAACAAAATTTCCCTTGAAGTTTTTCTGGATATATGTAAACTAAGTACACTCAGTAACTTCTAAAATGCCCCATTCTTTAATTTGGGAATAATTCAGAGCAGTGCATTTGATTTCTTTCAGTTAATTCTTTGAACCGAAGATAATTACCAATCTCATGCATGAAAAAACAATTACATTACAGTAAAAAATACATTTTCAAAACAAAATGGATAATTATATGATCATTTATTTTCAAAGAGAAAGCACCTTTATCAGCATTTAGCAGCGAAAACACACTAATAATTACTTTTAATCAGTTTCTTATATGATTTTCCCCATTTTCTGTTGTTTTAAGTAGATGTTTACGTCTTTCAAGAAGAGTAATATTTCGTGAGTAAGAATTCGATTTTCTATAAAAGTATCTCAAGTACAAAATCGTTCTGAACAATTTATAAAATAATATAAATATATTTTTTATAAGATATTAAACAATGATTCTTTTTTTTTTTTTTTTTTGTTCTTTGAAAAAATTTATAGTAAGCCACAAAAAATAATTGCAGTGACACCAAAAAAAAAAAAAAGAGACAAAAATACAAATAAAAAATTCAAAATAACAAGCAAAACAAACAAAAATATTCTTTTTTTTTGGGGGGGGGGGAATTGAGGTACAGCTATTAATTCTCTGATTGAAATATGTTTTGTGTCTTTTTGGGGAATTCACTGATTGACGCTTAACATTGAGACAATATGTATCTCAAGCCTCTTCCCTCCCTCTTACAAAAAAGAATAAAACATTTGTATGCCCGGAAATCTTTGGGTTTCGTTTGTTTTTAGTGATTTATTTACTACTTTTACATCTGCTAAAATCCTATTTTGCAGTTTTTGGCATTATTTCGATTAAACCAAAAAGGAAAGAATACAAATTAAAAGAACTAATGTAGGCTAACACATTAATTTTCGAAAATATTTGATTTTGAGACTTTGATTAATTTTGAGAGCTCTAGAGTTTGTTTTTTCCTAAATCCCCTAACTACGTTTGCAAAATTTTTATTTACACCGACAGCTCTAGCGAAAAAAGTATTAACAATAAAGATTTGATGCTTTGCAAAAATGGTAATTTAACATATTATTGTGATATATACACCTCGAAAAGTTAATCTCATGCAATATGTGGTTTGGAAATAATGATCAATTAAAGTTAAGGGGCAAAAAGCATGTTTTTTGGGGGAATTTTTCAAACATTTACCATAAAGCTTATTTTTAGTTATTTATAAAGTGGAGGGTTATATCAGTCTTTGGTATCTAACAAAGAGATAGACACAAAAAGTTTCAGAAAATATGAGAAAGTGAACACACAATGAATGTTAAGGAAATGGTAGTTTTTTGCTCAAAATATGCCTTATTTAATATATATATATATATATATATATATATATATATATATATATATATATATATATATATATATATATATATATATATATATATATATATATATATATATATATATATATATATATATATATATATATATATATATATATATTGCCACAAAGTCAATTCTTCTCCCAGCCGGTGTGGCGTGATCGGGTAGGCTTCGGACTACCACCTCGACGACCTCGGTTCGAAACCGACCGCGGGTCGGTGATTTGAAAAGAGAATTAATCGTACGTTCTTCTAATTACCTTTATTTGTTTTATTTCCTGTTCTAGTAGTTTCTAGAATGTTTCAAAACATGTAAATTTAAAATATGCAAATCTTGCATTCTGGAATCTTCGATCACTGTATATAAGTGACTTGTTTCTCTGTCTGAGGTAGTTCTCAGCCGAGTGTAGCTGTGGTGCTCTGTTAATAAACTACGTCTCTTGCTTTACCTAGAGTGTTCACTTGGTCTCCTTACACTATCTACGTGACATTTCTGGTGGAAGCGCCGGGTAATCCTTCTGCATCCTGGAATCGACTGGACTCCGAAGGAGTAATCGCTTACGAGAAATTAAGCCTGAGTACGGAATATTCACACCGCCTGGCCGAGTAAAGAAAACCAAGAACATGTCCACGGATACTAATACGTCTGAGACCAAGCCAGTGCTAGCCACTCCACTTGTGCAGCAGATCAGAAATTCTTCCGTCTTTCGCGGAGAACCTGGACAAGACCCAAACAAGTGGCTTAAGGAGTATGAAAGGGTTGCGCATCATAATAAATGGGATGACCTTTTTTGCCTGTCGAACGTTTACTTCTTCATGGACAGTACTGCTCGGCAATGGTTCGAGAATAATGAAGACAAACTGACTTCCTGGGAGCTGTTTAAGGCCGAATTAGGAAAAATCTTCGGCGACAGCAAACATGCAAAGCAAAAAGCTGAAGAAGAACTGAAGAAAAGAGCCCAAAGGCCTGGAGAAAGCACGACATCTTATATCCAAAGTGTTCTGGGACTTTGTCAAGAAATAAACCCAGACATGTCAGTAGACGACAAGGTTTCTCACTTAATGAAGGGGGTAGCAGAAGACATATATCAGGCACTGCTAACCAAAGAACTGAAAACCACCGGGGACTTTATTAAGTGGTGTCAGTACATCGAGGACATGAAACAAAAGCGGGTTGCTCGAGTGAAATTCGATCGCCTGCCGAACGTCGTCCCGATGGCTTCAATGGACGAAGAGACGGACTTAGCTGCACTTATTCGCCAGATAGTGCGAGAACCAAGTACAGAAGTTGCTCCGCTGCTGCAATTAATCGAGGCAATAGTCAGAGGGGAGTTGCAGGACGCCCTTGCACCTATCTCAACTTTATGCGACCCGTGGACGGTGGTGCAGAAACCACCACAACGACCCCAACTGCCCATCAGAAGACGACCAATACCCGTTGCCGAGCTTCGACCCAGGAAGACTGACACGTGGAGAACTACCGACAACAGACCTGTTTGCTTCCACTGTGGTCGCCCCGGACATGTCGTTCGGTACTGCCGCGAGCGACGAGCTGTTTTCGATGCTTACCGGACCAGCCGAGGAAACACCATGGACAGCCGAACCGAGACGAGGGATCACGTCGACTATAGTCAAGCAGCCGCCAGAACAGTTTCGCCGAGGTCCACTAGAGGACGATCACCGACACGCCGCTACAGAACGCCGTCCCCTTACCGCCGTCCTAGTGTCTCTCCTAGCCGCCGCAACGAGGAAAACTAAGACCTGCGACTTCCCTAGGAGGTGGGGTCGCCGCCGAAGAAAATCCTCCGACTGCTTCGAAGATGTCCGGAAATCATCTTCAGGTTATGGTCGACAATCATCCAGTACGTGCTTTTGTCGATTCCGGAGCATCTTCTTCCGTTATTTCCGACCAGTTTCGGCATCATCTCCGTAAAACTATGTTCCCGACCAAGGATAAAGTCTTTCTGAAAGTCGCTGATGGAACTCATGCCCAGCCGCTCGGGAAATGTGTGCTGCGCTTACAGATCAACGGACGTATCCAGCCTTTTGAATTTACGGTATTGCCGAGTTGTAGTCATAGCGTCATTCTTGGATGGGACTTCCTGGAAGCAACACAAGCCGTAATAGACTGTGGAAAATATGAGCTGACACTCGACGACACACTACTGGAAGTTCCAGAGCGTCAGACGTGGACTCTACATGCCATAGACAATACCTGGACGTTCTATGGCTAAAATACTCGTCAACAGTGATAGTGGACATCACAATACTGACATGATCGTTGATGGAAATAGAGTCCTGCTGTTAGAAAAAGAACTTGCACTTCCTGCTACAGTCGTCACATTGCGTGACGGCCGAGGCGAACTGTGGATAGCCAATGGACAAGCTGCAGCTCAAATCATACCAAAGGGTATGGCTTTGGGCCATGCGGAAGCCATAAACAAGGACTATATCAGCACAATAAGCGCCACAGAAGCACCTAGCAGGGTTCAAACGAAAAATAGATACACTTATGTCGACGACTTTAGTATGTTGGCACCGAATCTTACTGATCAGCAAAGAAAGAAGCTTTTAGACGTGCTTAAGAACTTCTCCGAAGTTTTCGATCAAGAGAGAGAATCGCGATCCCTGAGAGGGACGGTTAAACATCGGATTGACACTGGCGATCATGGACCTGTGAGACAAAGGGCATACCGAGTGTCTCCCATAGAACGTCGCATAATCCAAGAAGAAGTTGATAAGATGTTAGACAGAGGAATAATCCAACCGTCTGAGAGCCCTTGGTCGTCACCAGTTGTCTTAGTAAGGAAGAAAGACGGAAGTTGGCGCTTTTGCGTAGATTACCGCCGTCTAAATAAAGTCACTAAGAAGGACGTTTATCCTCTACCCCGTATAGACGACACTCTCGACTGCTTGAAGGGCGCCAAATTTTTCTCATCCATGGACATCCGATCCGGATATTGGCAAATCGAAGTAGATGAAGCCGACCGTGAGAAGACGGCATTCATCACTCCGGAAGGCCTATATGAATTCAAAGTTATGCCGTTCGGCTTATGCAACGCACCTGCCACTTTCGAGAGAATGATGGACAACTTACTACGTCACCTAAAGTGGACGATGTGCCTCTGCTACTCGTAGTGTTTTCTAAAACTTTTGACGAACACCTCACGAGATTAAGTACCATTCTTGATTGCATCCGGGGAGCTGGCCTTGTTCTAAATGCCAAAAAGTGTACCTTCGCCGCCCAAGAAATTAAAATTTTAGGCCATCTTGTGTCCGAGGACAGTGTTCGTCCTGATCCAGATAAATTGCAAGCTGTCAGCTGTTTTCCTGTACCAAAGAATGTCCACGATGTTAGGAGTTTTCTAGGATTATGTTCTTACTACCGCCGTTTTATCAAAGATTTCTGTCACCAAGCTCAACCACTTCAAATGCTGCTGAAAGGCGACACAAAATTCTGCTGGGCTAGCGAACAGGCTAAAGCATTCCAGAAGTTAAAGGAGGCCCTCACCACGGATCCTGTCTTGGGGCTCTACGACGAGAACGCTCCTACAGCACTACATACAGATGCCAGCGGCTATGGAATTGGCGCAGTTCTCGTTCAAGTCCAAGGTGGACAAGAGAAAGTCATTGCCTACGCCTCACGGACGCTGACGAAGGCAGAGAAGAATTATTCCACCACTGAGAGAGAATGCCTCGCTGCTGTATGGGCAGTGCACAAGTTTCGTCCATACCTTTTTGGAAAGCCGTTCACCATTGTTACTGACCATCATTCCTTATGCTGGTTGATTGGACTCAAGGATCCGTCAGGTAGACTTGCTAGATGGGCATTACGACTGCAAGAATATGACGTCTCTATAGTTTATAGAAGTGGAAAGAAGCATAAGGACGCCGATAGCCTTTCCCGCTTTCCGGTAGACGGAGTGGTTTGCAGTCCGGAAGAAGTGAATGCTCTTAGCTCATTCACCGATATACAGACGCAGCAGATGAAGGATCCCGAGCTTGCCAAAATAATAAGAAGCAAAGAGAGATCCGAGCCGATTAAAAGTCATTACGAGTTAGTCGATGGAGTCCTTTGTAAGAAGAACTTCAATCCTGACGAGAAAATGTGGCTACCAGTCATTCCGAAGCACCTGCGCAAAGACGTGCTCCAGTACTTTCATGACACTCCTACCGCCGGACATCTAGGATTCTCTAGGACCTATGACAGGATAAGGAGACGATTTTATTGGCCAGGACTGTATCGTGCAGTTCGCCGATATGTTATGCACTGTTGGGAATGTCAACGAAGAAAAGCCGTTCCGCAACAGCCACCAGGTCATCTTGTACCTATACCTCTTGCTCCAGCACCCTTTCATAGAATTGGAATGGATTTGCTAGGTCGGTTTCCAAAATCATCTCTTGGCAATAAATGGATTATCGTCTGCACCGACTACTTGACCCGTTATGCAGTCACAAAAGCGCTACCAACTGCTGAAGCTCCAGAAGTAGCCAAGTTCCTACTTGAGGAAATTATTTTGAAACATGGAGCGCCAAGGGTAATTATCACAGATCGAGGACAAGTATTTCAATCTAAACTACTTTCAGAACTCATCCACCTGTGTGACTTAACCCATCGAATGACGACGGCTTACCATCCCCAGACTAACGGGTTGACGGAACGTTTCAACAAGACCTTAGCCGACATGTTATCGATGTACGTCGACGTCGAGCATAGGAACTGGGATGAAATATTACCTTTTGTCACATTTGCATATAACACCGCTAAGCAGGACACTACAAGATTTACACCGTTTTACTTGCTACATGGACGAGAGGCTGAAACGACCCTCGACACGATGTTCCCTTTTTGCTCCGAGGAAACAGAAGGCGACTACGCGACTCGACTCGTAGTAAGGGCGGAGGAGTCGAGGCAGCTTGCGAGATTACGGACCAGGCAAGCTCAGGAAAAGGACAGAAGGCGTTACGATGCCAGACACAGGATGGTATACTATCAGCCTGGAGATCTCGTCTGGATTTTTACACCCGTAAGGAAAATAGGTCTGTCGGAGAAGCTCCTGAAAAGATACTTCGGGCCCTATCAAATCCTACGACAACTGTCTGACGTCACCTATGAGGTACAAGACTTTGATCCCAGCTCCAGACGACGTAAGCAGAAAGATGTGGTACATGTTCTTCGCATGAAGCCTTATTATGACCCAAAAGACCAAATAATGGTCGATCATGTTCTTTCTGACGAATCCGCAGAGGAAGACGCTACACCTATTCCAGAGGACACCCATCAGCAATTGTCCCAACATACTCGTTCAGGACCCATAACACGCTCAAGGACTAGAGCTTTATCCCAGGAATCCTGAAACAGCGAGACGCTGTTGTTCTGAGGAGGGAGCAATGCCACAAAGTCAATTCTTCTCCCAGCCGGTGTGGCGTGATCGGGTAGGCTTCGGACTACCACCTCGACGACCTCGGTTCGAAACCGACCGCGGGTCGGTGATTTGAAAAGAGAATTAATCGTACGTTCTTCTAATTACCTTTATTTGTTTTATTTCCTGTTCTAGTAGTTTCTAGAATGTTCCAAAACATGTAAATTTAAAATATGCAAATCTTGCATTCTGGAATCTTCGATCACTGTATATAAGTGACTTGTTTCTCTGTCTGAGGTAGTTCTCAGCCGAGTGTAGCTGTGGTGCTCTGTTAATAAACTACGTCTCTTGCTTTACCTAGAGTGTTCACTTGGTCTCCTTACACTATCTACGTGACTATATATATATATATATATATATATATATATATATATATATATATATATATATATATATATATAGAATTTTTTTCTTCAACAAATAAGTAGTCAAAATGTCTTACTTTTATGCCATATCTAATCTATATGTATAAGAGCGATGGTGTTTCTTTCTTTGTTCGTTTGTACCCGATGGCTAGAAGCCTCCCATAGCACCTAAAGCTCTGAAAGTTGGCACAAAAATCGAACGTACCTCGGGACGAGCACCTCGAACCCGAAGTTCGTATTTTTCAATTACTTTTTTCTTCATTAAATGTTTTATGTAATTTTTAGCCCTTTATTGTGTTTAATTCGTCACAGACCCCCAACCAATCAACCCAGGAAAACATTTTTTATACCATAGTGTAGGAAATTTAATTTGAGATTTGACGACCGAAAACATTTTTAAAATTGACCGATATTTGAATTTTTTGTGTTTTTTTTTAAACCTTCATTTTATGTTTTTTTTCCGGGTTTAACTTTTTTCTAAACCCATCCCCCAAAAAGTATTAAATATTTCTTTCTGAAAATTTAGTATGTAGTAGTCAAAATCTCCCTCTTCAGAATTCTTTTTTCAAAAATACACAATAGCTTTAAAAAAAATGAAATTTTGAAAAAAACCCTTTATTTTTCGCTTTTTTCTTGGTTTAATTCCTTTTTTTTCAACCCATCACACAAAAAGGATGAGATATTTCTTTCTGAAAATTTATGTAGTGGGAAAAACATTTCACCTCTTCAGATTTTTTTTAAAATATGCAATAGTTTTTTTTTTACATTATTTTAAATTTAAAGCGACACATTTTATCTGCTACCGTCCTTCGGACCAGGTGAAGAAACAGTTCTTCTTCCTTATCAAAATGTGATATCATGATAGGGCGTTCCGAACTGTTGTGACGTCGTGCCTGGATTTCAATTTGCTTTTTTTTTTTGGCTATTGCTAACGGTAGCAAAGGCTTTTTTCGAAACTTTTTTTTATTTAAGAATTCTTTCTTTTTTAATCAGATTAGGAAATGAGCGGGGAGGATAAAATAAATAGAGAAAAAATTAGAGATAGATCGTATAGGTAGATAGCCGCCGAAGGCGGCAATTTCGGCGTAAAAAGATGAATGTCAGAAAACGCATCTTGAAACAGGCATAGAAAATACGGAAAAAGATACAGTTAAATTAATACCGCTGCCAAACTTGTTTAAATAGCCGCCGTAGGCTGAGAACTTGGCATAAAAACAGGGGGCTACTTTTTGTACATTACAGGGAACAAAGGGAGAGCTTTTTTTGAGCTATTTAATTTAAAAAGTAATGCTAATTAAAAGAATAATGCGTACAGTTTTTTTTTCGAAAACTACAAATATAGATTGTTTAATACCGTCGCAAAATGTATTTAAGCAGCTGCCGAAAGCGGCAATCTTGGCGTAAAAAGGCGAATGATAATATTGATATAGAGAGATATAGATTTATTTACTCCATCCCCACATTTTCTCAAGCAGCCGCCGAAGGCGGCAACCTTGGCGTACAAAGGCGAAATTCATGCAGCCGTCGAAGGCGGCAATCTTGGCGGACAAAGGTGAACTAGCTGGTCGCTGCAGGCGGCTAGTAATCATATACATTTTTAGAAAGATGCAGTAAATATTGAAGAAAATAATATTTAGGGTGTTCACCAACCTTAAACACAAATATACGAAGTTAAAGACGCAAATCAGTTAAATGTTTCCTCAAAAAATATACTTCATTTAAAATGATAACGATGACTATATTTGAAATGCTATGAAAACAACAAACACATATCAATAATGCGGGAATAAGCACTCAATTAAGACATTTCTTTTATTGGACTTACGAGAGAAATTAAATCTAAAAGTAAACAGTTTTCCGATCGAAAATATGAATCGGCTCAATCTGTTTATCGTTTCAAAAGATTACCGGCAAAAAGTCCAAGTTACGTAAAATATTTCTGAGGAAAATGTTTTCCTGAAGTTAACAGCAATGTTTTAACTAGAATATTTTATAAAACATGTTTCCTTTTAATAGCATTAACTCTATAAAATAATTCGGAGGCTTACCGAAGCAAACATGTGCTTTTCTTCATGCTTATGCTACTGAATTGGTAGGTACGCGGGGGACCCCATTATTCTCAGAAATAAGTTGTTAATATTTCTACTTAAAGCAAAAAGTTCAATTGAAAATGTGTGATACCAAATTAACAATTAATGCATTAAAAAAGGGAGTTTATTAAAGAAACAAGATAAGAATTCACAAATATTGTCGCCAACGTTTTCATCTTGAATTCAAGTTTTTAAATTCTGTTATTGAATCTAAAACCCCTTTCTTTGTTCTCTTCTCATAAAATCTATAGACGGATGAACAATCAAGAGAGAGTATAAATTTTCCGAAATCATTTTAAAACATGATGCATTAACACTTGGAGATATTTCCTAGAAATTCAATTTGTATTACTACAATATAATGCATTAAGCCTTGGAGATATTTCCTAGAAATTAAGTTTTCTTTATATAAAACTTAAGTTAAAAGAATACGTAGTAAAGTCGTACAGTGTTATAATCTATTAAAAATAACTACTATTGATAAGAGTTGCTCTTCCCAAAAGTCTTAAAAAAAAAAAAAAAAAGGACTATATTTGAAGTGCGCAACTTAGCATTTTCAAATTTCATTCACAGGGTTTTTTTTTACATTATCTTATTTAAATCGTAAAAATACTACTAAAAAGAAAAAGTTATACAAAATTATGTTTGATTTTGATGTTCCACTTCACAATTGCAGAACTGATTTAAACTTTTTAAAAACGTGTAAAATTGTAAAATTCATAAATGTAAAAATCCTTTTTATTTTAAAAACCATTGTTTTTAAGTAAAATTTAACATTTTGTAGCAGTTTTAAAGAATCTGTAAGTATATAAAGAAAATATTTTAATTAAAACCTATAAAAATTTTTGCATTGGAATACATACTGCATTTGTTACACAAGTAACTACATTAATATTAGTGTTTAAAAACAAATATTTGCGCAGTTTTTTATTTAAGCAAAATTAAAATTGTGGCGCTGTTTAGCGTTGCGTTGGGGTAACATATTAATTATATTAATTTCAAAATGAGCAAGTATATATATATATATATATATATATATATATATATATATATATATATATATATATATATATATATATATATATATATATATATATATATATATATATATATATATATATATATATATTGGCATTTGACTGAGTAGGTATTGCACTTGACAAAAATACGCTTTACCCCTCAAGATTTATTTTGTAAGAACTACTTCTGTAAATATCAAAGTATCTAATAAATATTAATTAGAACCTCAATTATATGCAAAACGTATATGTGCATATATTTGTTCCTTTTGATATTAGGAGATAAGGGTACTAATGAATGAATAAAAAATGACACATTAAAATAAACGCGGATTGCTACGTTTTTATCTTGCTTTTAGGTATTTCTACTTAAAAGAGAGATCCGAAACAAATCTCTTGTTCTTCACAAAGAACGAAATATCGTTAGACCCATGGAAAGACATCTCGCTGTAATGTATGCTGACATTTCCGGTAGTCAATAAGAAAGGAAAAGGAATTTCCGGGAATGGAGTGAACGAGGACCCTAAATTAGAGTATTAATCTCGGACACGTTTTGTCGGAGTAAAGCTACAGATATTTTAGGGTTACAAAAAACTATAATACTGTTTTCCAGAATTGTTATTGGAATTTTTACTCCTAAATATACCTAAAAGATTAAACTACGCTAGTTCGATCAAAAACTTATTATCAATCTTGGATAAAGAATTTGTTTTATGCAAGTGTAAATTTTTGTGCACAAGGAAAAAAAGTCGAACAAGAATTTAACGCTCCTATAAGAAAATAAAATGTCTATCCAAAATCTAAACAAATTTGAGAATTTTTCTTTAGATGAGCAAAAAATTCTCAGTGCAATTTTTTTTCACTTTTAACGTATATTTTAGGCATTTTAAAGCATACTTTAATGATAATTTCAATTATTAATTAGTAAATCCGTGTTATTAGTATATCCGTGTTATAATTATCATAAAATAGGTTTTAACAATATTTTTTACTTTTATGTTTTACTTTTAAATAAATAGAACTATATAATTGCAAAAATAAAGGAAAACAAGGCATATAATTTAACTCTCTTCGAATGCATATCATTTTATTTTTAAAAAATCAATTCCTTTCCTACAATATGCCCTTTATTATTGTATTTCCATTCTTCATTGAACAATGTCACATTTTCAATCATATCCTATATTTTCAAAAACCATTTTTCATCTGTTCAACGAAACAAAATTTGATGAAGATTCATTTAATTTTTAAGAATCGATGATGGTCGCTGCGTGTTAAGAGATTTTGTTACGTTGATAGAAAACATTTCACTTTCATCCAGCACCATTTTCCGAACCATTTGGCCTTTATAGCTTTTAGTCTTTAGCCCTGGTGCTCAGATCTTACGTAATTAGGAGAAAGCGTTTCTGGAAAGCACCAACCGTGATTTTACATTAAATCTTCTTCAATAGGTTTCGCCTTTCGCCTTTAATCTTTGCTTTTAAGCTCCTTTCACGTACTTTCGATAACAAATAAACATCTCGGGTTATGTTTGTGGAGTTTTGTTGCACAGGAAGTCAGCTAATTATTTTTGTCTGAGATTTATTGTTCATCAAAACTCAATATAGTTTTTTCTCAGTTGAAAAGATAACAATAATTGATTTAGGCAATACCTTATGAATTTTGAAAATGCTTTGCTAAAAGTTTAAATATTTGAAAAACTTTTATAATGCCACTCAATGGGGTTGTTTTATTCAGTCAAAAGTAGTACTTTTAGTCACTGAAATTGACAGAATAAGCAAAAATAATAACATGGGCAAAGAAAATACTTTCATTTTCCCAACAGTTATTTTTTAATTAATTTTGTAAAGTGTCCGATTTTTCAAACAAGGCGTGGTCTTGATGACGTCAGAAATGATGCTCTTTGGTGCATATTTGTACCGCGTTTCCACGTTATGATAATCAAGAAGAAATTTAAAATGCGCTCTACGCTTGCTATCAACCATATCGTTGCCAATACACTTGAGTAAAGATGCAAATTAAATATTTTGCTCTGTGAACGGCAACACTGAATGATCTTTCATCATTTGTGATGTCACACATGTAAACAATGAAAGCGCACCGAATTAAGTAATTTTTTAGAATATTAAACTTAAACAAATTATTTAAAAAATGATTAGATCCTATGTTTTTAAGCATGTTCTTTCAGAAAAAAATACTTTTAAATTTTTTGGAAAAGACTCCATTCAAAGAAAACAACTATAAATAGTACCGTGGGCAGGTAAAGGACAGTATCTGCAAAAATAAGTTTTCGAGATATTTGAGGAACTGTGTGTTGGATTTAATACTAACAACGGCGAAATCCTGGAACTAGACGTTTTTTGTTGCCCTTTTTTCAGCAGAAAGCAAATAAGCAAGCTTGTACAATAAAGCTAACGTACAAAAAATGACAAAAATACAAAAAAAGATTTTTTTTTTTTTTTGCAGTTACTGCCCTTTACTTGCTCACGGCAGAATACTTCATAAATAGTCCTTTTTTTTGCCCTTTTTTCAGCAGAAAGCAAAAGGCAAGCTTGTGCAATAAAGCTAACGTACAACAGATGACAAAAATGCAAAAAAAAAAAAAAAGCAGTTATACTACCTATTACCTGCCCCAGGGGCGGCAAATAGGGGGGGCAAGAGGGGGCGGTTGCACCCCCAAACATTTTTCGCAGAAGGATACGAAATAGGTAGACAACAAATATATTTGCAGTATTTTAAAACTGTATTTCCTTTTCTTTCATCCTCTTTCTTTTCCAAGGAGTCGGTGACAAGGAAAGCAAGCTAAATCCCCCCTCCTTCCCCATTTTGTTTTCTTCTCTAAAATTACGTCTACCATTATATGCTTTGTGTGCTATCTCCTTCGTCAGTTGTCGTATATCGGCTGACGCCTTTTTAAGATGACACCAACAGGACCAAAGAGATCACTGCTTGACAGGGTGATACCTTCCCCTTCAAAAGTAGTCTTAGTAAACTATGCATAGAATTTTCTTTGTTCTTTACTCAGGGTTGCTAAGGGGTTTTCCCCTTAAATAAATAGGGGGAAAGTTTTAGAATGGGATTTTTTTAGGGGGATAAAAGTTTTAGGGGTAAGTTTAGGGGTTTAAATTTTAGGGTTTTATCAGATAAAAATGTTTTTCTTTAATCTTTAGAAATGCTAATGTTCGATTATTTCATTTATTTTTTTACTTTTTTGAACCATAAATAATAACCTTTGGTTTTGATCACAAATGACAGAAAAATGATAAAAATGCCTTTTCTCACTCAGCACCGAAAAATAACAATGGTCACATGCAGTGGCAGATACAAGAAGGGGGTCATAGGGGTCCTGACCCCCCCCCCCCAAACCCGTGTAAATATTTGAACGTTTGCTAAAAAAATTAAAAATTGTTGAAACCATAAGAAAAAATAAATATTTGAATTCAACTTCTTTATGGCATTACATGAAAGGATGGGTAAAGAGAGGGGGGGGGGACCATGGGAGTCGTGACTCCCCTTCAATCAGCGACAATACTTTGTAATCTGTTATTATAAGGTCCATTGCATTTGAGTAATGAAAATGACTGCTTGAAAAGGAAAGAAAATAAAACCTGGACGAAACCACAAGAAAGAGTAATAAAAAAATTTTGATTTCTTTTTTTTTTGGTATTACATGGCACTTTTCGATACGACAGTGAAATGAGAGTCTCTTCACGGCGCTGCCTTTAGGCGCCAGTGAAATAAAAATAAAGAAGTGTCTGCCGTCCCGTCCGATTCTTTTCTGTTGTGATTTTTAGATAGCTTCGTTTTTGTCCGTACCGAGTTTATTTTTGTATAAGCTGTTAATAATTAGTTTAAACCAGTGTTTTGGCATTAGGATCGGGCAAAAAATGTAAAATTTCAGTATCGTGTTTGCTCAAAACCTGGTTATACAAGGGTTCCCGTCCCATCGTTTTAGATGAAAACTGAGCTGAAAAAAGCCGGGGTTTTTTTTAAGAAAAAGGACCACCTCTAACAAAAACAATGAAGTATTTGGGTGACAAAACATTGTTGTCTTTTTTGATAAGTTGAAATAAAACTGAAGAACCCAAAACCGACGGAAACATATGCGTTCTTGTATCAGACTGCAACGTCTTCATTCGCCTCTGATTTTTCTACAATTGAAAAGAATCGGGTGAGCAATGAGCATTCATCAGTTTTCGAGTTATATTCGGAAAATATTTAATTTTAAAGAAGATTTTCACCGAATTTTTTACTATTATATCAAGTGAGTTTTAATAATATTTTTCTGCATACTGTGTCGTGTATCATGGAAATTTATAATCATTATATATTATCATTAAATATAATTATTTAGATGTGTGTCCTGTGTCGAATTTTATGTTAATATTTAATTTTGACCAATATCTTAATTCATCATATGCATAAAACATTTAATTTTTATCAGATTTTCGTAGTATTTATTTATTGTGTTGGCTGGTGCGAATACTGGTCTAAAATAGGTTGTAATACAACTTAACCAGGTCATTTTAATGTATTAAATTATTATTAGTTAAGTTTAATTGATCATAATATAAGTATTTAATTTATAATAGTTAAAATTAGTTTAGTCTTCAACCAACTAATGGCCGATTTTGTGATTTTTGTTGGCATCTAAAGACACCAGACTTCAAGAAAATTGTCGTACGTAAGACTACATTCTTGAGCATGCCCCCCCCCCCAAAATGAAATCCTGTATCCACCATAGGTCACGTGACCTTTTTATTCCATGTGTGACGTCACAGTTAAAGGATTATGTGACTTTCTGACGTGTATGAATTTATCCCATCGCATTTTGGGGGTTTATGAGTTAAGTTTAGGGGGGGAGGGGAATAACTTTTGGAGTTGGCAACCCTGTCTTTACTGTTCGTAATAGTGTAGCAATATCTCCATTCGATACAAGAGTAGAATTTGAAGTTTTTTGCTCTGATTGCTGTGGGTTTCTATTGGAGTTGAAGAAGAAGCGTTTTTATTTTGCGACAGTTATGAGCACGAAAAAGCGACGTTGGAACGGAAACATTACGAATTTCTTCGTAAAATATCCAAAATCAGGCAGAACTGTACCTCCCAATGAAAATTCTGTTGAAAAAAATGCTCAAAGCGAAACAAAAGTGAAAGACACTGAAGAATGTGAAATGCCGATAAAAAGTTCGACTGAAAGAGATCAAATTGATGTAGAAACTACTACATCAAATCTGCTGCACGAGAGAGATCCCGCTAATGGCCCTCAAAATGCAAAAGAAAATATCACTTTGGGACCTTACCAGCCGGAACTTTCTTCCTTTCCAACTGATCCAAAGGGCCGTAAGTTCAGAAAAGAATGGTACAGCTTATATTCATGGCTCGAATACAGCCCTTCTGCCAACAAATCGTTTCGTTTTCCTTGCAGAGCCTTTTCTAATGTTAAAAAAGGATATGTTGAGCCAACCTTCATTCTTCATGGCTTTTGTAAATGGTCAAAAGCAACCGAAAAATTTAAAATTCACGATGCAAGCTCATCTCATAAAACGGCAGTATGCTATGCATTGAATTTTATTGATACTCTGTCTTCAGGTTCTGTTTCTGCCAAACTTGACAAACAGTATTCCAGAGAAGTTGGAGAAAATCGCCACTATTTGAAAAAAGTGTGTGAATCCGTAATTTTTTGTGCTCGTCAAGGAATTAGTTTGAGGGGACACGACGAAAAAATATCCTCAAATAATAGGGGAAATTTTTTAGAGTTGATGGAACTCCGAGCTAAGGATTGTCCTCAGATCGAAAGACTATTTCAAAACAAAGAAAAATCATTCACTTACGTGCATAAAGAACATCAGAACACTATCCTCAATTTATGTAAAACACAATTTACTGATAAGATGTAAAAGGAGATCAAAAAAGCTCGCTATTTCTCTATAATAGTTGATGAAACTCAGGACATTTCTAGACATGAACAAGTGGCGATAGTTTTTCGATACGTTGATGATAACTTTGAAATTCATGAATCATTTGCCAGCCTTTACAGAACAGAAAAAACTGATGGAGAAGCATTGTTTGTTTTAATTAAAGAAATAATTTCTTCATATGGGCTAACAATTTCAGATTTGCGTGCTCAGTGTTATGATGGAGCATCTAATATGAGAGGTCCGTACAGTGGTGTAGCTACCCGAATTTTACAAGAAAATTCCTCGGCCTTTTATATCCATTGCTATGCTAATATCTTAAATTTGTGTCTAGTTAGAGCTTGTTCATCGATTCCTTCTGCTAGAAACGCATTTGAACAACTCAATTCATTATATTCTTTTATAGAATCTTCTTATAAAAGACATGCCATTTTTGAAAAAATTCGCACTTCAACAAATAGTTTTTCTGGAGGCTCGACAGTTTTGCAATCTCCCAGTGACACAAGAGCTGGCCTGGTCGAAGACCAGTGACATCTTCGAGAGTTAAAGCCATCAAAGCTCTCCTTGATAATTTTGAAGCAGTAATTTCAACCCTAGAAGAATTATCAGAAAACGACTCTTCAAATGGTGGAAAAGCTGATGTCCTTTTGACATGTTTGACTTCTTTTGAGTTTTTCTTCACTTAGTTTGTATTGCGAAACGTCTTTGAACAATGCAATACTCTATCGAAACTTCTTCAGTCTTCTAATCTTAATTTTCAGGTTGTGCAAGCTTTAGCTAAATCGACAATTGAAACTGTTAATAGTTTTCGCAGTGATGCATATTTTAACCAAATATTTAGCTTTGTGACAGAACTCTGCGAAAAAAATTCTTATTCTGGGCCAATTTTAAAAAGGCGCAAAAAAATTCCGAATGAACTTGGAGGAGGTGAACAAAATCCACATAATGATGTAAAATCATATCATCGAATCAATATTTTGTATAGAATTATAGATTCGGTTTCGAATGAAATCGAAACAAGATTTGATAAAAATAGTTTATCTGTGCTGTTGGCCTTAAGTTCTGTACTCTCTGGAACAGATATTGAGAAAGAAAAAGGAAATGTTTCAGTTATAAGTAAAGTTTATAACATGAAAGAAGAAGAATTGTTTTGTGAATTGCGTTTGTATTATTTCATGATGAAAAATGAAGACTAGCTGGATTTTAAAAGTAGACTTGATTATTTTAAAGAGAAAAGGCTGAAAAATGTGTTCTCAAACATAGCTTTATTGCTGCAATTGTTTTTAACCATTCCAATCAGCTCAGCAAGCTGTGAAAGATCTTTTTCTTGTCTCAGGAGGTTGAAGAGTTATCTTCGAAGCACAATGGGATAAGAAAGGCTTTCATCTCTAGCTGTACTTGCAATAGAACAAGATACATCTGGACATTGATGAAATAGTAACTAAATTTTCTCTATTGCCTGACTCCAAAAATCGCAGACTAAAACTTTAGTAACGGGCAAAACATGTAGCAATATTTTTATAATAACCTATAAAATATATTTGAACTTCTGTCACAAAATGTAATTCGTTTTAATCACATTGTTTTTTAAATATTAAATCCATTTTATGATCGCTTCGTTTTCCTTTTATGCATGTCATTTTATACAAAGGTAATTCATGTTTAAAAAAACTCGCCCCCCCCAAATGAAATGTTGAAATGCCGCCCCTGACCTGCCCACGGCAGAACACTTCGTAAATATTGTACTTTTTTTTGTCGTGTGTATGAAAGATTAGACTTAGTCTTATTAGTTGTAGCCGTGAGTCTTGATGACAGCCTGTGCTACTTCATTAATGTTTTTGACATAAAATTCTACTGATCAAGGCAAAACTCCGATTTTCCTAAGATCTGTATTTATAGCTGGACAGTCAAAAACGTAGCTCTGTGTCAGTATTTTGTAATCGTTTCCCTGTTTGTTACTATCTGGGCAATTCTCTAGAAAAGAATTATTTTGGATTTAAAAAAAAAAAAATAATTTTACCAATTTTCCCAAGAGGTGCGATTTGGCATTCATAAAAATGCATATTTTTTCAATTAAACAGCAAAGTTCATAAATCATTTTTATTTTAGATATATTAAGGGTTAAATTCGTTAATTTGTCAAAAAGCGTCACTACGCAATTTTTTTTTTTTTCATAATTTTCTTTCTTATTCGTTAATAAATTGATTAATGATTAGTTAATTAAAATTATCATCGAAAATCGAAATAAACATACTCAAATTGCAACATTATTGACTTTTTTTAAGAATAATCATCAACAATTTTTTCTAATGAGCTTTAGTTTGACTTATCATATAAAACATCCATATTAAAATCGCTACATTATTGACCTTTTTTGAAAATAATCATTAACTGATTTTTCTAATGAGCTTTAGTTTGACTTACTTTAAAAACATTCATAGTTTAAAAAATAACTTAAAAAAATTAAGCATCCACTAGAAATAATGCACTTAGTAACAGTTTATCCTCTGTCTATCAATACTAATCACATGCTTACAATGCACTGGATGGTAATGACATCGATGGTAAGAACATCGATGGTAAGAACATTTTAATCGTATTTCACCTTAAAAATGTAAACTACGGTTTCTTCATTGAAGTTTTACACACTTTGAATTAACGCTCACTTAGTGTGAGCATTAAAAGAATGGAATTGCACAATAATGTTATAAATAACTCATTATGAATAAGGATGTTAATGACAGCCGTATTTTTTTCTATTTTTCTTAAATTTTAAATACATTTAACCAGGAAGCACACATTAAAATCATATTATTCTAACAAAGTTATGATGACTTCTACTAAAACTGAAGTTATTAAAGCTGCCAGTTGCACTTATTGGTCATCAAAGCTTCTCAAAAGAGTTGGATGGTAATGACGTAAAATGCTGGGGACACGTGTTAACTACGCAGGAAACAAAAAATATATGCAATCAAGAAAAAAAGTAACTTGATTTAAAATTAGAACGGTAATAGCAGTTTAGTACTAAGACTCTACATAAATACGTAGTATTTGGAAATAATGCATGGTATTTTGTTCGAAGGTGAAAAATAAGTAACATTAAAAAAGGAAATATAAAACATTATCTTAAGATGCTATGAACCTGGGACAATTATCTTTACTAATAATAAAGCTGAAAGTCTCTCTGTCCGGATCTCTGTCTGTCCGGATCTCTATCTTTCTGTCAGGATCTCAGTAAAGTGCATAGCGCCAAAAACCATTCGGCCGATTTTCATGAAATTTGGCACAGAATCAGTTTGTAGCATGAGGGTGTGAACCTCGTAGCGATTTTTTGAAAATTCGATGTGGTTCTTTTTCTATTCCAATTTTAAGAACAAAATTATCATAAGATGGACGAGTAAATTATGAAATTATCATAACGTTGAACCGTAACATGGGCACATACCAATTGGCGAGATACGAAATTATCATATCGTGGAACCGTAACATGGGTGCAAGCCAATTGGCGAGAAAATTCACCATACATTATTTGTAAATATACAGGCAAACCAAAAGACCTTTTAATTTTCCAATTACGGGCAAAGCCGTGCGGGTACCACTAGTAAAGTAAAACACAATTTTGTGATTTAAAATCTTAAGTACAAAATCATTTATGTCTAGCACAAATGCTTTGTATTTTATACAAATACAAGTTATTTCAGAAGTGCTTGAAGAAGAACATGACTTCACACGAATTTAAAACTTGTAGAGATCGTTTTAAACATTTGTATGCAATACTTACCACAGCAGGAATTTAAATTAACGCTTAACCTTCTCCA
Source organism: Uloborus diversus (assembly GCF_026930045.1). Classification (NCBI taxonomy): domain Eukaryota; kingdom Metazoa; phylum Arthropoda; class Arachnida; order Araneae; family Uloboridae; genus Uloborus; species Uloborus diversus. Next base: position 180,065,976 of record NC_072732.1, on the reverse strand, counting down.
ACCCAACATTTCCCTTTAGTTTTAGATTTGACGAAAAAAAATGAAAGTGAAATAATTTCCCTTTCAGAAATTTAGTAAATAAATATTTTAAAAGATTCAAAATAAATACTTAAATATTATGTAAGTAACTTTCATTATTATTTCAAGCTAAGTGTTTCAATAATATGAAATTTTAATTATTTATTCAAAATGTTATGCATCTTTGAAAGTAAAGCGTACAAATTATTTCATTTAGCTTTCATAATCACGCGTGTTACATAGCTCTTAAGTGTTGTAAAAACAGAAAAAATAGATGAGTTAGTGGCAAAAGCTTCATTTCATTGCAATCAAATGCTACAATAAATACATTCATTCATCTCACTTAGATATCCTGGGGTGTTCTGACGCGTTATGAATGCTTTACAATGCGACAGATTAAATTGAGGTGCATGGATAAATAGTGCATGTGTCTGTATATCTCGCTGCATATTGTTCCAGGTTTGCATCAATTCTTGAAACTTCGGGTATGCTAACATATTTAAGGGAATGTCAAACATCATAGCGACTGTTATGAATGCATGGCATTAAAGCTGACGACCATATCCAGTGGGAATAGTGCAATGATTTGCATTCAATATAACCATTTATTGAACACATAGGCGTTGCACAGACGCAAAGAGCTACTCAACATAGTGAATGACAGCTAATGTTTCACAAAATAAAACACATAATTAAAACTAAAGCAGTAAAGTATGATCCAGTAAGAGAAAAATACGAACTATACGGTAAAAAAGATGTATTAAATAAAATTTAAATAAAATAATAAAGTCTTATAAAAGTGGGGTCCCAAGATAAAATGGCGGAAAAAAAATTTGTGAAATCGAATACGCATACTGAAGAAAAAGCTTGAATTCAAAAACACATTTATTTTAGACTATTTACACATTATTTACATCTATCTAATTAAACTTCTTTCAATAAAAATGGCCAAATTAATCTTATGTCGCCTTCATCTTAATAGATAAATCTTATTCTATTTTTATGCTGTTGCCACACGTCAAAAGATAATTTCTTGTTTCCTCGAGGCGGAAAGGATGATCACTACTGGATTTTCAAGGCTTATCTCTATCATCCTCCCCACCTTGAGTTCTGAACAAACTCTAAATCTCATCAATAATATAATTTTGTCCTTAACTAATAAATCCCCAAAATAAAACAAAACATCATAAAATAATTCAAAATACTTAAACATAAGAAACAAGAAAAGTCTAATGTCAAACTGGAAAGTTCTGTAGGAGACACAGTTCACCAAGTAGTCACCCCTTTGTGTCTCCACAGCTCTATGACGGTGCAGTGACGGGTGCATCACCAGAGTCACTGTCCCTCACAGCCTCAGCAGAGATTGGAATATTTTTTGGCTCTTTTTGGATGAACACAGGAAGGTCTGAGCTGTCATTCTCTCTAAGTTCAAGAGGATACAGTCTCTGTATTGGCCTCATCACAAAGCCCTTTGCAGTCTTCAGTTGTACTAATCGTACGACATTATCTTTTCCTGGGAAAAGCTGAACTACTTTTCCCAGGGGCCAGTCCAGACGCTTCTTATCTTCGCTACCGATCAGGACAATGTCTCCCACTGCTATCAAATCATGAATTTTCGTGGATTTCGAGCGAAGAAAACCAAGATACTCAACTCTAAATCTTTTTCTAAGATGATCGCGAACAGTTTGTAAATAATTTAATCTTTTATTTAGGGATGTTCTTTCTATGCTGTCCAAGTCAGGTGTATCTGTCATAGGTAGATCGCGTAGAAACATTGCTGGGGTTAATGTTTTAAGTTCTGGGTCCTCTGAGACATATGTTATAGGTCTATTGTTCATTACTGCTTCGCATTTGCAAACTAATGTTAGAAGTTCTTCATAATTTAAGGAAGAACGTCCTAAATTCTTTCGGAGAAGGTTCTTGAGAATTTTTATTAGACTTTCCCAAAACCCTTCCCACCATGGGGCTGATGGAGGGTTAAACTTCCATTTGATTTGAGAAACTTCAAATTCTTTCTGTATCTTGTCCCAGTCTAATTTCTTTAGAGATTTATCTAATCCAACAAAGTTCGTCCCATTATCGGAATAAACTACAGAAATTCTTCCACGTCTTGCAATAAATCTTCTCATAGCGTAGATGAACGCTGTAGTACTAATTGATTCCACCAACTCCAAATGAACACATCTGTAAACCGCACAAGTAAATATCACAATCCAAATTTTGCTTCCTGACTTCGTAAAAAGGGGACCTGCCAGATCCACCCCTGTAACTTGAAATGTAGCAGACAATTCTGTTCTATGGGAAGGAAGAGGTAGCAGAGGAGCCTCCAGGTGTTTAATTCTTTGCCTCTTGCAAATAACACAATCTCTTACAACCGAATGAACAGTCTTTCGTCCTTTTACAATCCAAAATCTTTCTCTCAGAATTGTTAATAATATCAGTGGTCCTGCATGCTTGTTCAAGATATGTTGTTCTTCAATAATTCTTTTAACCAATGGATGCTTTGAAGGTAGAATAATGGGAAATGAAAATTGTTCTGTCTCAGTTTCATTAAATATTCGGGACTTCATTCTCAAAATTCCGTCATTATCTTCATAGACTTGTAAACCTTGAAGTGTTTTCTTGGCATTCTCATTGATAAAGCATTCCCTTTGAATGCAGCGAAAAAGAGTCTTCTCAGAATTAGTAATTTCGTCCCCGGTAATTTTTTCCAGCTTTTGAGAGTTCTTAGCTTTTGGACGAAAGCGTAGTATCCATGCTAGAATTCTTACTATCTTCGAAAATTTTGAGTGTCTTTCAGCAAAATAAACTGCTATGGAAAATGCTTCGCTGTTATTTGCAGAGACTGCCACTCTGAGTTTCTCCTTTTCAATTTCTTCTTCATTCATATTAACCGAAGATTTAGGCCAGTCATCTTCAGTTTGTTTTAACCATGAAGGGCCTAACCACCAGGATGATTTCAGTAACTGTTTCACTCCACATCCTCTTGACAGTAAGTCCGCAATATTTTCACGGCCAATTATGTGGAACCAATTGTCTGCTTCTGTTAGTTTCCTAATCTCATTGACTCTGTTTCTCACAAAAACCGACCATTGATCTGGTCTCTTTATCCAAGCTAAAACGGTAGATGAATCAGTCCAGAAGAATGATCTCACCTGCTCTAAGCTCAGAGATTCCTTTAAAGATACATAAAGTCTTGCTCCTATGGTTGCGGCCATGAGCTCAAGTCGAGGAATAGTGATAGGCTTCAAGGGAGTTATTCTAGCCTTTGCTTGCAGAAGCTGAACACTGACTCCTCTTCCTGAATATTCACATCTAATGAAGACACAAGCGGCATAAGCAACTTGACTTGCATCTACAAATGTGTGGAAGCTAATATTTATATCTGGTGTAATGCCTAACCATCTTGGGATTTTAATATTTTGCAAAAGAGGTATGTCTTTTTTCCATTTCAAGAATCTTTTCTTTTTATCTTCACTTGCTTCAATATCCCATGATAACTTCGTTTTCCACATTTCTTGAAGCAGAAGCTTAAGTTGAATCAAAACTGGAGCTAGAAAACCAATAGGATCAAAAAATTTTCCCACAAGAGAAAGGAGATTCCTTTTTGTAAGTGCTTTTTCTTCAAATTCAAGACATGTAGGATCAATCTCTAAAGAATCGCAATTTTTATCCCAGACGAGTCCCAGAACGTTAGATTTAGCGTCTTGTAAAGAAAATGGATCAAGAGCGGTAGTTTCCCACCCCCCTCAGCTCAAATCTTCCTTCTTTCATTATTCTTGTACTCTCTTCTATGAAAGTATGAGCCTCAAATTTATCATGCACACTTGTTACACAGTTATCTACATAAAAACTATTTCTTAATTTTTCTGAAATCACTCTTGTTTCCTTCTCACTTAATGATGTTCTGTATAAATGGTGGTCTAGAACCGCTGACAAGAGAAAAGCGCTACTGGTAACGCCGAAAACTACTCTCGTATGACGAAAAATGGTTAATTCATTGTTCTTATTATACCATAAAAAGCGTAAAAAGTCTCTGTCTTCTTTATTCACTGATATCTGCAAAAAGGCCCTTTTAATGTCAGCAACAACCCCTATTTTTCCTACTCTAAACCTTGCTAAAATCGAAGGAATAGTTTCGATTAAATTTATTCCTGTTTCTAAACAGTCATTTAATGAGGGATGGTTGGGACCTTTTGAAGACGCATCAAACACTGGTCTAATCTTGGTCGTACCTTTTTCTTTAATAACCGGGCGATGAGGTAGGTAATGCGCTGGCATGTCTATCTCAGAATTTGATAGTTCTTCGATTATCCCTTCTTGAATCCATTCGTCAAAAACCTCATCATATTTATCTCGAAGTCCTCTTTTGTCTAAATTTCTACAAGTAGATTCAAGTCTTTTCAACGATAGATTATAATTATCGTGTAGAATGGCATTATCCATCTTCCACGGTAAATTTACTTCGTATCTGCCGTCTTCGTTTTGTTTCACAGTTTTTTGGAAATAATTCATAACTGCCTTATATGGATCTTCTTTAGAATTTTGTTGAATTGGATCTCTTATTACGATAATTTCTAAATCCCACAACTTGGATACTGACATTTCATTTTGGGACAGCATAGTTGTAGCACTCATAGTAAAATTTCTTTTACAATTATTTTGTGGAACTTTCCCTAGCAAAGTCCATCCCAGTTTAGTATGTAGAGCAACTAAACCGGAAGCTAATTCTTCACGTTTCCCCGTGAAAAGTTTTCCGGCAACGTCTGCACCTAAAAGAACTTCAACCGATCCAAAGTTTCTTTGAACGTCTGTTAGATGAATGCCTTTCATTTTCAGCTCCTTTAACCAAGGTCCCTTTCTTATACTTGGAATGTCATTGCAAATAATGTTTTGATCTAAAACATCTAGACTGCAAGTATAACTGCCTTTCAGATCTGCCAAAAGAATTTTATAAGAACGATGCTTCTCAATTTTTGTTTTTGCGCCACCAAATAATGAATGACTAAGTTCTTCTTCTCCTTGCACTTTAAATCCCATTTCTATAACGGTAGGTTTCAAGATGTATGAAAACTGTGAACCTGTATCAATAACCGCACGGACATTTCGTTCTTCATTTTTACCAATTAACTTTACAACTAAAGTTTGCAAGAGAACCTCTTTGGAAGTCATAGAATGTAACGCATCAACACTTTTCTCTAGTTCACTGTCATTATCTTCAGAATTTTCCCTAATTCCACTTCTCTTAATATCGGGACACATCATCTCATAATGACGTCTTGAACAGATGCGGCATTTTATGACACTTCTACATTTATTGGCTAAATGTCCTTTATTAAAACAAATAAAACAGCAACCTAGTTTCATCAGAAAATCTCTTTTTTGACTCATTTGTTTCATCTTAAATTCTTTGCAATCTCGTAATAAATGTTTATCATCTTCACAGAAAAAACATTTACCTCCCTTAATTTTTGTTTCGCTCAACAATTCGGACGCAGTTGAAGGGCGATTTTTGCTAGTTTTGTGAGACAGTTCTTGAGAATCACGTTTACTATGTACAGGGGGGAAGTTCTCAGTGTTCTGCGTACTTGAACTTGAAATTAAAGTTGCGGCTTTTTCCCGACTTATTACTTCGGCTTCTAAAATTTTCATTATTTCCGAAACCTTCCATTCATCATCTATGGTGTACTTCTTAGTTATCTCTAATACTATGTCGTTTGGCAGTAATCTGATCAGAATCGGACAAAGTAGGGTTCCATAGCTATCTTCTGATACTCCCAGCGATTCCAAATTTCTTATTTCAGTTTGACAAGTGCCAAATAATTTACGCAAGGAAACAACATCATTTGATCTTTTTACGGCATTAAGGCTAAGTAACTTATTCAAATGAGAGTTAATAACTATGGTTTTCTTGCCAAAACGGTCTTTTAAGGTGTCGATAGCTGATTGATAATTATTATTGGTCAAGCTAAATCCTTTAATTGCATTCGAAGCTGCCCCTTTCAAGTATGAACGTAAATAGTTGAATTTGTCTACATTAGAAATATCGGTATTCTTATGGATTGCAGACTCATATTGGTCCCAGAATCTTTGCCAATCTGATGGATCGCCATCAAATTTATCGATAATCAGTCGCGGTAGATTAATGTGAGCAGTTTCATTTTCCCGAATCACAATTCTTTGTTCTGTTTCTGAACCATTTAACGTCGCAGTCGGCGCAATGAAATGGGAAGGAACTTCAAATTTTGTTTTGGCACGTTTTACTTTTGATCGCCAAATTACTATGTTAGAGTTGTATTCATCGCATTTTAAAATTTCGTCTTCTAAATCTTTCAGATCAATCGTTTTTTGAATTTCAGTGTCGAGACAATTAAGTTCTTTTTCTTTCAAATCTAATTCTGCCAAAAATTGGTCTAAATCCTCTGCATATATGTTACTTTCTATAAATTTGGCATCAATTTTGTTGATTAGTTTTGTTGTTTGAGTTCTAAAAACAGTGCGCTTTGCTTTATTAACCGCATCCATTATCTACGTATTGCAGTTATCTTAAATTAAAACTTCAGCAAATAAGCACAATATCTTTTATAAACTCAATCAAATCGTATTTTCTGTATACAGTTTCTGCTTAAAGTATAGTAAGCAATGGTAACTTACTTCTTTTAATCTTGCAGAGGATAACCAAAAGTTCGTCAGTCATTCCATGGCGATCACGTCATAATAATTCCATCTGTATTACTGAATAGACAAAGCCCACCCGGGGGCGCCAAATGTTACCGTCTCGTAACACATTTTTCTACTTTGTGAGCCAAATTGTCTATGCAGTAATAAAAAAGTTCATGACGTTCTTCAAAGAAAAAGCTTGAATTCAAAAACACATTTATTTTAGACTATTTACACATTATTTACATCTATCTAATTAAACTTCTTTCAATAAAAATGGCCAAATTAATCTTATGTCGCCTTCATCTTAATAGATAAATCTTATTCTATTTTTATGCTGTTGCCACACGTCAAAAGATAATTTCTTGTTTCCTCGAGGCGGAAAGGATGATCACTACTGGATTTTCAAGGCTTATCTCTATCATCATCGTATTTTTTATTACTGCATAGACAATTTGGCTCACAAAGTAGAAAAATGTGTTACGAGACGGTAACACATACTCTCCAAATTTTTTCCATTTCACCTCAAAAACATGAGAAAAAAGTTTCATTGCAATAAAATAATGGGAACCTGTGCAGACTTGAAGTCAGAGTTGGACCTGAAATCCTACGGCGACAACAGTGGAAAGATTACTAAATGCATAATTCCTTACCACATGCGACATCAATTTATTTGAAGCAGATATTTACAACAATATTAGACTAAAAGAAACATTAATGCACATATTTTTAATTCAATGTTTGCTTTTTGCAGTCAAGATAGAGCTCCCGCTGCTCTTGATTGCAACGTATTACAGATTGTTTTTGTTCCTCATTAGCTTTTAGCAAACCATAAAAGTCCTGCATCATTTTTACCGCTCTTTCAGCTGCATCGTTTACTGCTCTAAGCATTGAGACAGTCTTTTTCACATCAAGGAATAAAATATTATTGACCATACCATAAAAGCTGGATGAATTTTCGTAGAGCAGCTTTTGAGATAATTGAGTCCACATTTTCGTACACTTTTATCAAAAAGCACAAATCGTTGTTGGGTGCTTTGACTGCCAAAATGCATTGAAGCCATGGTTTCACGTATGTTGTCAGTACAAACAAGCATACACCAAACAATCTTTCATTTTCCTTCGTATCTAATTTTAGTTGTGAACTAAATAGTAATAGTTTTAGGGAGTAAATCGCATCGAGCTTTGTGCATGGCTCCCGGTGGGCTTATTTTAAATTCATTTTCTGTATCTCCACCTAAAAATGTGATAGGCAGTTCTATAAACTCTTGATAGTCATCCCTGACCGTAATATTATTAAGTTCAGCACCTTAAAAGTCAAGTTAATTTTCCAAGTTAGGGTACAGTTCGGAACAACTCCGCAGCTCCTCCATAGCACTGTATTTTAGTGGGATGAATCAGTTCGTATATATGATGGCGGCAAGTAAAGAAAAGCATTTCTCTATCAAATTTTTGCTCAAGAATAGCGCAAGAACTACAAAAGGACCTGTTCTGGAAGCTGTAGTATCACAACAGAGAGTTTTAACTTTGTCTTCGAGATTCCAATCTAAAACTGCCTTTCAAACAGCTTTGTTTGTTCTTTTCTTGTAGAATTATCCAGTTTAGACTCAATTAGTTGTTCCGTCACATTCATATAAAATAACTATAGGTAAGCGATCTTCTTTTGATTTTTGAGTACCCAAAGCAGGCAACAGTTTCATATCCCAAGGTAAATTCACTACAGATGGTACCTCGTACCGAAAACCAATTTTTATTCTTTCCTTGTGCTCCTTCCGCTTTTCGGTTCAAATTCTTTGAATTCAAGATTTACCTATGGGAATTTCATCAATGTTACACTTAAATGTGTCAAAACTAACTTCAAGAATAAACATAAAATCTCGTTTACTTGGACATCAGTCCAATGCAGCAACTGACTTTGGAGTAGTAAAATCGCTCCTCATTACATATTTACTTGTTCCAGGTTCTGATAATACTTGTTCCAGGTTCTAGAATACTTGTTCCAGGTTCTAGAATACTTGTTCCAGGTTCTAGAATACTTGTTCCAGGTTCTAGAATACTTGTTTCAGGTTCTCATATACTTGTTCCAGGCTCTGATAAACTTGTTCCAGGTAATGATTTATATGTTTCAGGGAAATTTTCTGAATTAATATTTTCACTAGAGCTCGAAGAGGAATATTCTTGTACAGGTTCATACAATTTCGAGGATGTTGAAGTGGAATCGTATTTAATGCGCCTGTTTTCTTCTTTGACAGCTCAAAGTCGAGCCCTTTCCTCTTTGTAGACCAAATTTTTCATCTACTCCACCTAAAGTGACCACGTCGGCCGGGCTCTATTGGAGTTGAAAGAAAATCCCATCTTCCGAAGTGCATCAGCATGTGCAATATTGAATAAATTGTTTAAATTACTCTAAAATTCTTGTTGGCTCTGCCTGAATACTGGCGCTGCAGTTTCTTAGCATTTTTTTTTGCACTGTAAAATTGCTTCATTTAATTTACTTATTCTTTTCCGTAAATTTACTGTACAATTTCCCCTTATAAATGGAAAAGTTCCGTTCTGGATTGAAAACGGAACTTTTCATGGAATTACTGGAAATTTTCTTTTACTTTAGCGCACTAACAGAACATCTCCGTATGTGATCGTTAGAGGGAGCCTTTATCCGTGAAAAAAACGCAATATCTCCAGCGTAGAAGATTTTTTTTAGTATTGACTAATGACAGCAAATGAGTAATGGCGGCGAAGCACGTTGTTTATTTCGTGCATGGAAATAGCTGTATACTGAACATTTTTCGAACTTTTTCCTCTTCTCCATCAACATCTAATTGTTTTGTACAAAAGTAGTGATTACCGATTTTAACTGAAACGCTTAGAGCGTTGGTTCGTAGGCTACGATTTTTTTTATCTTGCAGCAATGGCGGATGCCGTAGCGGTCAGAAATTATTATCGCCGAAGACGAAGTTTTTGGTATCTTCTCATCCGGGACTGATTGCTGGTGAGTGTTTACATTTTTACTACAAATAATTACTTTTTGAATTCTGTAACGATGATTGCTGCTTAAAATTAAGTTTTTATCTAGTTTGAACATTTAATTTCCCACAGACCTTTGTTTAAACTTTAAAACATCTTGACAAGTTTTTAAAATTAAAAAACTTCTAATAATATTAAAAACTTTTGTTTGCTAAGGGGATATTTTACAAAATTGTCTCGAATAACTAAGTAATTGTTAGATGGGACACCATTGAGTCTTGATTGTTTTATTGTTAATGAAGAATATTTTCTGCCTATATGTAAGGTTATTGTAAAGATATTGCTTATTACTTAAAATACTACTGTTTTTTATATTTTTTTAATTAATTTATTTTAATTTCTATGAATAACAACTATGTCTGTATAAACTTGCTTCTTGCAATTTATTAGATTTCAATTAACAAGTTGAAACATCTAGTTTTAGTTTACTACTTGGGTTTTCAAGAAAACAATTTTAAATATTGATTCCCTCCCCCCTCTCTTTCAAACTTTTAAATGCTTGTTATCTACATTAATGAATATAATACGTAATTTTTTAGGGAAATGAATGTAAAAAATATGTATCAATCATTAAAAAAAGCATTATTTTGAGAAATTTGAATCATATTATTCTAAGCACTTTATTTAACATTCCAGATGCTGTCCACTTTGAAACCTCTCAGCACTGGAACCTTCCAAAGTGAGCCGGAGAATTTATTGATGGAATGCGGATTCAACTGTGCAACTGAGTGAACAGAACTCTTTGAACAGAAAAGGGAAGTTCACCGCGAATACGCAAATTGTAAGTATAAAACATGTTGTTTTACATATGCATTAGGGCTGGGCGTTGGATTGATACATCGCCAAAACCCAGTGTAAATCCTGCATTGTTAAATCAGTTTCTAATTTTTCTCTTAACCAATGCATTGGTTCCGCACTGACTGCAAATCGAAGTGCCAATGTACGGACACCGGTCTACAATCATTGCCGTTGTAATATCTTAATTGTTTCAAAGCGCCACTGGAAGCGGCACTCTGACGGGAGGTCACTGTGAACTACCAACAGTGTTCTACGTCGACAATTTTTTCTGATGATTCTGTAAATTTGTACACTTAACTGCAAAACTGTTTGAAAATTTTAAATAGTGATGTTTAATGTCTCTTCTCATTAGATGCACGTTTGTGCTCATGCTTGTATTTTATCATTCGGTAAAATTCAGAATATTTTTCGGCAAATTAAAAAATCATCTCTTCCCGAACATTTAAAAGCGGGGTTTTCTGCAAAGAAGTATCATAAGCGAACGAACAACTTTCACTTTTCCCAAAACTTGTAGTAAATGCAATTGTTTTTAAAAACCTTTTTGCGAAAAATATATTGATGAACAAAGTTGATCAGAGAATCACTCTACAATTGGCGAGATACGATATTATCATAACGTGGAACCGTAACGTGGGTACAAGCCAATTGGCAAGAAAATTAATTATACATTATTTGTAAATGTAACAGGCGAACCAAAAGACCTTTTAATTTTTCTATTACGGGGAAAGCCGTGCGAGTACCACTAGTAATTGAATAAAATATTTCATTTTTCACTTTGCTCCATGAAAAAAAAAAGTTTAAAATTTCCACTTTTTTTTGAAACTGCAAATTTACTGCCAAAATTAAAAAATACAGTTTCAATGTTAGTTTTATTTTAAATAGAATGTTCTTTCTTTACTTACTATAATTTTCAAAATAAATTTCTAATTTTTTTCATTTTGAAAAAGCTCAGTTATCTTAACTATTTCACTTTACCCCATATTGCCCTACTCAGCACAAATGGCTGGCTGTTTATCAGTTACTAGATTACTATGAATTATGACGACAAAATTTACACACATGAATATTTTCTGCTTTAAGTCTAACAAAAGTAAATTTTAATTATTGCAGTGTAATCTAATTTTAACGACATAGCTGCTTTAGCAAATAAAACTAATAAAGCAGACAGCCTATCCTAACCCAACACACTTCACAATTTGTTCTAAAATGCAGAATGTCTGTAAACCGAATTTAATGATAATTTAAAGAGTAACTGATGTTAAACAGAAGTCTTTCCACTTGCGGAAGGATATACTTTAAGTTTAAAAACCCAATTGGCCCTGAGAAATAAAGCCTAACAATATTTTACTATTTTAAAAATAAATTTTTTATGAAAAAAAAAAGTTTCCATGAAAAGTTTTTCAGGTGTATATTAAGTCAGAATCGGAATAATATAATTTTTACAGTTTTATGTGGGGAGGGGTTAAGGCGATCAAACTAAGAAGGACTAACCTTAGCTCTTGTTGACCTGAGTTCAACTATAACATATACATTGAAAAAATTGTCTTCTCGTAGTTAAAATTATTTCCGCACCAGATGCAATTTTATACGATTTTGTGGAATTGTGCATTATTGCATCCTTCCACATAAATGCAAAAGGAGATTGAAAGCACAGTACAAGGACAAATTATAAACATAAAAAAAAAAATGATTTTTTTGTGTGTGTGGGGAGGGGGGTAGAATATGGTAGAAAAACATCCAGGTATAACTCCGTGATATTTATTGTGATTCAGAAATTCATGATTCCTTTCATGACAATTGTTTTGAAGTTATTGAATAATATGCTCGAAATAATTCTTATAACCTGCTAAAATATTATTTTTTCATGGGTAAGTTTTGTTTTGTTTCTGGAGAGTCAAGTAATGAGGTTTGGAGCAAAAATTGAGTTAGCAAATAAAATGTTACACTTAGTATAGTTAGGGCAAACCTAACCTGGAAGCATTGTGAAAGCTAAGCATACCCGAAGCTCAGCATTACTTGGCTGCCAGGTTAGGTTCACCCCAAACTATAGCTAGCCGAGAATTATAAGAGATCGAGAATTGTTTTGGAGCTATTGGCTGGCACGTTCAATTCTAACATATCTACTACTCCACACTGCCTTTAAAATTGAAAATATTAATTTAAATATTGTTGCAAAAAAGGTATGCATGGGTTTTTACAAATTAACTGTTTCTGAAGTAAGATGCCTAATTTCTCTCCAAATTTCGACAGTGCTGTTGATTACTTTTTTGCTTGCCATCAGCGTATTACCTAGTTGTCAAGAAAAATTGTAGTCAAATATCTTACCGTAGGTAATTGATGTTTTCATCTGCATGTTTATGTCATGACACTTGGTAATTTATTCAATAAAAAGTCCATGTGTTAAATATTTTTGATATAATGCACTGATATTTTTATTCTTGTAATTTAGGTTTGTGACATTGTGAAAAATTGGAATCGTCGAAAGATGGCCCAGTTGTACCTATGAATCTTATTTGATGTCTATATATGAGTGCAGAAAAAAAATGGTACTGATGATGACAGCAAAGCAAACTATTAATTCAACAATGGCACAAGTAAATAATTTTAAAAATTGTGTAGCACAAGATCTGCAATAAATGATTTTGTACTTGTAATAAATGTTTTGTTTTATTGAAAACAATGTTAACTATGCACAAATGATAAGTTTCAATAATTTTGATAAAGTTAAATTTTATGGCAGTTATTGTTAAATAAAACATCGCACAGTTAATTACAGGAACTTTTTTTTGCCGGGGGGGGGGGAAGGAGGGTATTTTTGTGAAGACTGATTTAAAAAAGAAAAAAAAACAGTTGGTATGATTTGCGTTTATTTCATATGTTTTGCAATTGTTTGTTGATAAAAGATTTCAATACAATAAAATGCAAAGCAAATACATTCCCAGATAGCTGTTATATCTTCCCTCTATACCTTCAAAAGAGAAAGATAGTTTCTGCATAGTAAAAATGTGTTTCCTCACTTTTAGGAAGTTTCACAAATTTTTGGAAGTTAATGAAGAAATTCGTGCAAATGCTCTAATAAAACTACTTTTCTTTTTCTTTTCTTTTCTTTTTTTTTTTTGCTGTTTTTCAAAAAGAAAGAAAAAATATATGGGCTTTTAAAATCTGCAAATGTTAATTCATTATGCTTTAATTGCTCAGCTATATTTTCAAAATAATAGTTTTTTAAACTGAAAATATTCGTGCATAAAACAGAAAACATTTATATTATAAACTGAAAACATCAGTTCATAAAACGGAAAATATTTATATTATAAACTGAAAATTTCAGTTCATGAAACGGAAAATATCTATAATATAAACTGAAAACATCAGTTCATAAAACGGAAAATATCTATAATATAAACTGAAAACATCAGTTCATAAAACGGAAAATATTCCGATTGAGAACGGAAAATAGCAGTTTTAAAACGGAAAATAGCAGTTTTAAAACGGAAAGTGTTCGTGATAAAAACGGAAAGTGTCAGTATGGAAAAACGGAAAGCATCCGTGATAAAAACGGAAAACACCACTTCTGTTAAAAAAACGGAAAATTGTCGGCAACTCTGCTGCCAGTACATTTTCCGTTTTTTGAGGGAATTTTAAAATACAGTGTGTAAGTATCTCCAAATTTGATACAGGTTTTTAAATAATGGTCACACCATTTGACAACGATTTGGTGGGAATGCGTGCCTTTTCCCAAAAGATGATGCATTCCCGAATAGCGAAATTTGCACTTTCACTGATGGTTAAATTTACTTCTAGAATGTTATAAAACAAAACAGACAGAACTTGTCCGTTAGAGGGAAGTTTCAAGCTCGTAGTTTGGTGTTTTACAACTCCTATTAAAAAATCTCTTTTTTCAAACTTTGCAATTCCATTGCCATGTTTCGCTCCCTATGGAAGGACTATACTGCGCTCGCTGACCGGAATGTATTCGTACTGACATGTTTGACGGTTTACAAATTGTTAAGGTTAAGTGCCCCCCTCCCCCCAACATATGTTTTTCTGTTTTATTTGTTTTCTGTGCACTATTTACAGCTGTTTTGAGCTTCGCAAAGTATCGCGTCGCCAGCGTTCGCTTCTAATGAATACACGTGCTATTTACACGTTTAGGCCTTTAGGCGCAAGTCGGCACGGGTTACCGTGCTTCAAATTGCATGAAGCTTGTTTTACTACGGTTTTGATATAAAAGGAAAAAAAATAAGAGGGTATGCGTTTAAAAAAAACGACTTTCATTTTTTTGGGACACCCTAATATAAATATATCGAGTGAAATCTCGTCAAAAATGACTTTAAGAGACAGAAAAGTTAGTTCTCTCTATAACCGAAATCTCAATGTATTGGAAATCGCTATAACGGAATTTTACTGCACATATAAACTGACTATATTCCTAAAGGGTCATTCCACAGAAATGTCAACCTCAGCCTCAGAATTTTTTTTCCACAAAACCTTAATTGTGACCTATCATTTCATTCAGCATACTTTCTAATACATAAATCCAGTAACAAGTTGCAAAAATTTCATTTGGTGTTTTTCTTCTAGCTCCAAACGTGCGAGGTTGTAGAAAAGGCTTAGCATACGCAAAAAAACATGCGTTTATGTTTTCTTGTGCAACGTAAACATTTTTAAAAATTTTTTAAAAGAACTTAGTTTATTCTTAAAGATTAGACGTTAGCCGAACAAAATTGACAGTTCTTTCTTTACATTATAAGATAAGTGTTTTAATGGGGTCGTTTACAAAATTTTAAAAGTATTTTTTTCTGAAAGAGTATGCTTAAAAACAGAAGATCTGACCCTTTTTTTTAAATAATTTGTTCAAGTTTAATATTAAAATAATACTTTAATTGATGCGCTTTCATTGTTTACGCTTCTGCCGATGACATAACAAATTATGAAATGCCATTCAGTGTTGCCATTCACAGAGCAAAATATTTAATTCGCATCTTTACTCACGTGTATTGACAACGATATGGTTGGGAACGCGGCAGAATGAAGCGCCAATTTGCATAATTTGTGACGTAATAAAGACCATGCTTTGTTTGAAAAATCGGAAATTAAAAAAATTAATTAAAAGTTAACTGTTGGGAAAATGAAAGTATTTTTTGGGTCCATGTTTTTTTTTTTTTGCTCTTTCTGTCAATTTCAGTGACTAAAAGTACTTGACTGACTTTTGACTGAAGGAACCCATTAGTTTGCTTATTTCACTGAAAATATTTGCGTTACGTTAGTCACGAAAATGTACTATTTTCTATTTAAAAACTAAACCAGATGATTGAACGAAACAACAATTTTTATTTTCTTACATCTGTATCATATCTAATTAAAAAGTGCAAAATATTTATTTTAGATGCAGTAGATATAAAATAATTAGTGTGACTAATGTAACATTTGATTTGTGACTAACGTAACAGTTTAGATGTGACTAACGTAACATTTCAAAAATTACTGCTAATATTTAAAACGTATTTAATTTAATGTATATTTTCATAAACAATTTTAAATAAGTAGGCATTCTACATTAGTAAAAAATATTCAGGGTGAAAAATACCAGTAATGTTGCAATGTCTACCTTCTGTCTACTTAAAAAAGGCTTTTTTAAGCATTTTTATTATACTTGGCATGATTGTCACGGAGAAATCTGAGGCACGCTTTTGCTTATATTTCAGCAACTAGACCAATTAGATACTTGGGGATTTCACTAAATGATTTGCTTAATCTTAAGGTACAACTTAACGCTGAAAAATTTATATTCTAAAATAAAATTTTTATTTCAGTTAGGATGGAAAACAGCAAATTTCATGTAATTTTCCCATTAAATGTATAAGTATAAAACCCATTGTTACACATTTTGTTGCCTTGCAACAGTAATGTTAAAAGCAATCATAATGAAAATTTTGAATCAAGGCTTCTCTGAAGCAAGCATGAAATTAGAAAGCATAAATCTTAGAGAGGAACAAGGATTAATTTTTAGTGCCAACTACTCAAAGTTTTAGATAGATATATAGGTTTTTTTTTTCGTTTTAGTACCGAGCATTTATATGAAAAAATAAGGTGAAGTTTCGTGATGGTAAAAGTATTCTGTTTCTGAAATACATTTACACTAAAAGGAATAAAATAACAGAATTTAAAAAAAAAAAAACTAAGCACTTTTCATAATACACTCAAAAGGACAAAATAACTTTTGTGGGTCAGAAAGGACAATTTACGAATTCCTGCAGTTTTCGAATAGTCCAAGAAAATGACACCACAAACGAAGAAAAGTGCAGTTCCAGTCATTTTAAACCAAACTTTCCCAATAGGAAAAATATGCATGTTTCAAAACTCAAAGTTAAGATTGAAAGCTAGATAATAATAAGAAAGGCATATTTTATTCCTAGAAATCAGCTTAAAATATTAAAAAATATGTTTGAAACAATTTGCGATTTCAGCTATTTTTGAGAATATTGATCAGATACTAGAAAGTAGATATGGGTATACGGGAAAGTAGGCTCGTTTAGTTCTAGACCGACCTTCTTGTTTATTTGTTCACAAAACGTTTTCATAAATAGTACGATTTTTGTACAACATTATGAAATGGAGCAAAAAAACAATATGTTTTCAAGCATTTTTTCTTTTTAATTCACATACCGGTATTAATACCGGTATTCCGGTATCATATTTTAAAAAATACCGAATACTGGTATGGAATTTTCGGTCCGGTATTGCAATCCCTATATGCATGTTTCAACACTCATATTTATGATTCAGCGCTAGATAATTATACGAAATTCTGTACTTGACTTGAACCGCACTTTTCTTCGTTTGTGGTGTCACTTTCTTGGAATTTTCGAAAACTACAGGAATTCTTAAATTGTCCTTTCTGACCCAGAAAAGTTATTTTGCCCTTTTGAGTGCATTATGAAAACTGCTTTGTATTTTTAAAAAAAATGTGCTATTAAAGGATCTTCTTTAAAAAGAAATACTTCCAATCTAAAGAAGAATTATTATTTTTTTTTAAAAAGGGTGAGTAAAACAAAATGAGTACTCTGCTAAATATGCATTCAACAAAAGAATCCAAGCTAAAGAATTAAGAAAATAGAAGGACAATCTTAGCAAAGGAGAACGTTTCTATGTTTTAGAAAACATCTTCACTTATTATTAAAATGAAGTAATGGCAGCTCGTTGGAAAACATTTGAAAATGATACATGATACAGTGACAATAAACGCTGCAGCAGCATATTACAGAAAATGCATGATTGATCATTTATAAATTTAAACATTTGCGCTGATAATCTGGAATTAAAATGCATTCTGAAAAAATATTTGAACATATTTTTTTCAATATTACATTTTAATTCAGGATGTACAACACTATTCGTTTGGCGAATCAGTAAACGTTGAAGAATAATATGTCGTTGAAAAGTACCACGGAGTTCCTTATGACTATAATTCGTATATTTGAAAAAGACTAGAATTTGGCGAAACTATCATTTTGTATTAGGTTAACGTTTTAAATGAGAGATATTTACGATTTATTAGCCCAAAGCTGATATTCCAGTTAGTAAAAATAGTTTTTTTTCGCACATTTAAATTAAGTTAATTGAACTGAAAGACTCCACTCAATTTCTTAAAGTAATGTAAGAAAAAACCATAATGCAAGATAAAAAAGGTTCATAGAAGTTTATAAGTATTGTAAAAGCAAATGATTAATTACAAAAAGTTTTTTATATGTATGCGTTGCTGGTTATTCGATTAGTTACGTTAGTCACACACAGTTTTTCGTAAAAATACGGTTAAGGGCCAAAAAATATTCAGCTGTAATAAATCTGTATCATATTTTTTAAAACAGACTCTTTACTTTCTACAAATATATCAGTCAATTTTAAATGTCTGCGTAACTTTCAGAAAAAAAAAAAAAAATGCCTCGTAACATACGCATTGTTTCTCAGGGTTTCCAAAGCGTTACGTTAGTCACAATTCCTTTTTTGGTGAAGAAATACCTATCGGCCATTATTTTGCTTCAAATTCTTGCTAGAAATGAAAAATAGTCACCCTGTACCTTCCAAATCAGCATATTAAACCAAAAAATTTTTCATTTTACTCCTAGTTTTAAGTAAAAAGAGTTAGAAAATCAGCTGCGAATGTTACGTTAATCATCGTGGAATGACCCTTACCACCAAAATGCGAGGAAGATATCATTCACTACACTTAGTTATATCGTTCAAAGGAAAACATTAGGCATATGCGTATTGTAGGAAAAACTCAAGAGTTTTCACGTGTAATCTATAAAACGTCCTACTGCAATTACGAAGCTAACTTAAGCAAATAGTCTAAACATGTTCTTTTTTTTTCAAAAATATAGCATAATTACACATTTATAACTACAGATTAGCATGTCTGAAACTACTAACGCTTTATAAGTTAGTGACCCAGTTTGACATTAGGTTAAATTTTTATCACATAATGTGACAAATTTCTTTTAACCAACATTAACTAATTTTTCGGCAGTAAAATCCATGCATGCAAACAAAATCTTTTTTTTTTTTTTGCAAAACACGTGACAGAAGTGCTCAAGAAACAAATATGGTTATTCGTCAGGTGAAGAAAAATACCCCGAAAAATGAACAGTTCGTTTGTTATTTTAAATTAAGTTTTCAAAAGATTTTTCTTAGATTATTTAGTAACTGAAACTTGCATCTTTATAAATCCGAAAGTAAAGCGACTGGAAAATCGTGTCTGTCAGCTGCTTTAACGTGTTCGGTTGCTGTAAAGTTTTTAGTTTAAATCCAAAATATTAAAAATCAGCATCATATATTATTCCCCAGTTTTAGTTATCTCCTTTAGTTTAGTTATCTCCCAGTTTTTTTTTAATAACTTATTACACATATTGCTAAAAACATTTATTGCAATGAACCAAAGACTACAAGCAACTGTTTTAAGTTTCTGAAATCAAAATTGTTCTTAGGTGTTCATTTACAATTCAGAGTATCCTATATATTTGGATCGTTACTGAACTAAACTGCAGTTATATTTAGTGTCTAAATATATTGATAGTTCTGGCACTTGAGCTTTTTTCCTTTTATTAACTCCTTAAGGAGCTAAGATTAGTGGTCGAAAACTACAAATGGGGAGAAGTGGACCATTAATTAGCCCAGAGTCTGGAAGTGCACCGTAATGAACTCTTGCTGCAGAAAGGAGCCGACGATAATGAAGCTAAAGAACTGAACAAACAAAGCAAAGAAAAACAGTGTAGTCTAGAAAAAGCTACCGCAGATCAAAACAGCAAATTACGATTTGGGAGAAAAACAGATAACAGTTCCTCCAAACGGGGAGTTATTTATAATTAACAAAACGAAAACAAATTGGATAAGCATTGCTAAAACGCATAAAGAAAATTACGTGTCGTGATATTTTCTTCTGAGTACCATAATGCGTGGAATAGAAGAATTGGGGATATTTTATTAGAGGTTTTAGGAGTAGTTCTTAGGTGTACGTTTTTAGTTGCTGAAAGAAAACAATTCTGAGACGCGCAGGAATATATTAGAAAGCGCATCGAATATGAGAAAATGGTTAATTTACTTTAATGTAAAAGCGTCAGCCGTTTGGGAAATTTATTGAAGGTTATTTCTGAATTGCTATTTCCAGCAAACAATGCGGCAACAAAAGCATGGCAAAACTTGAAGTTATATTTTTCTGGTAATATTTCACTTAATTTTGAAGAAAAAGTAGCATTTGTGTACGCAGGAAAAACGATTCAGAAACGCTCCTGGTAAATAATGGGCAACTGATGTGCCCAATTTCTGCCATTAATAAATCTTGGAAAAATCAGGAATGGTTTCCACTACATTTTATTAACCTTCCAGAAATTATCCTGGAAGCCTCCTGAAAAATTCAGAAACATTCCCGTTTAAAGCCAGTCGTGCCTCTGGAACTTAAGAGCAAACTTAGATAAGCATAATATAATAGCTTGGCACCTTCCTGATTTACCAAGAAAGTTACAAAAGTAGTATTGCAAACATGGCCAAAGCTAAGACGGGATTGCAAGCAAGTATCAATTTTACTCGCCTGCAATTCTTGCAAAGCTACGCAGTCCATTTGACTTATTTGCTCCCTTTCGGAGTTCAATCAGTCTGGACGGTCCGTAATTGGACTGAAACCGATACTCTTTATAAATACGCTCAGTTAATCATTAAACTGGGAGATAAAAATATTTTTCACGACAGTGAGAAGTCTGCATTCGTGAGACTTGTAGCAATTCAGGAAACTTTTTGACAATGATACTTTATTTTTCATTCAAGTGTATAAAAACCATTAAAATCCCGAAACATTACAGAGGAATACTCTGTAACGTTTCGGAATTTTTTTACTGTGTATAAAATGAATAACGTTATTTTTGATGCTAGGAAATATTACAGCAGCTAGTCTTTAAAATTCAGTGTTCTGCTAAGATCCCATGTCTTTCACCTTTTCATTCATCTTATGGAAAAATAATTTTAAAACTTTTTGGCGAAGCATACAACACATAATCATACTTAAAAAATAATTATTTAAGTATTTGAAGAATAATTCTGCGTATCTAACGATTTCACAGCTTTGAGCTTAAAACTACTATATAATTTAAATAGAGTTACTTTGGATAAGTAGCATATCCAACACATTTTGATTCTCAACATCACTCATTAAAATGATGTTACATAAATCACACATATCTTTTCTATTATTTATTTCTATATCGCCAAACTATTTTAGATTTTTGGACACACTCTTTTTTCATTTCTTTTCGCAAGAAATGCCAGGTCTATACAACTCTTCTTACTATCCTCCTTTTGTTTTAAAAGGTTTGCTTTTTCTTCCTTCTTTCTGTACTCTTTATTCGTTATAAATTGTTGCTATTCGACTGAAGAAATGGCACTTAATGTTCTCTCTCTCTCTCTCTCTCTCTCGCGCGCGCGCATGTTTTGTTTATTTTTTGGTCCTTTTTTGGTTGACGATCGGCTTTGAATAAAAATGGCAAAATCTAACGGTATGTAATTTGCTTCCACAAATAAAGGTGCTTTGTTGTAAGCAAATTAGAGTAAAATGAATAACTTTTTTAAACATTCATGTAGATGAATTAAGCTCTGAAAAACCTTTTCATAGATTCCTCAGCAGGAACATTAGCAAACAATGAATCAATTTAAACAGATTCTCTAATTTAGTCTACAAAAACGCAAACATACAATCATGTCATTATGAGACCAATACAGCATGTTTTTTGTACCGAAAATAATTTCTGATAACTAAGAAAAGAAAACACAGGAGATTAAATAATTCGCTACATCGTTAGAGGCAGCAACAATAATTGAGATAATTTGTTTAAATAGAATACTGGTTTTTTAAACCTTTGTAAAGCATAAAATTTAGCGCAATGAGCAATGGAAGGAAGGATAAAAAGTTTGATTCTATGAAACAATTTAGAGTAATGTAATTACTTCAACTTGTACTGAATAATAGCTCTTAATGACTTTTACCGCTGGGATATTTCTAAAAATGCCCTTTTAAAATAAAATGATTCTTTTGTCAATGTAAGAAACTTTGTTAAGAACAAGAATTAAAACACCACTGTAAGTTTTGGTAACCAGGTCAGCACTCCATTTTAAAATCTGGCATATAACGGCTGCCTGTATTTCAAAAAACTTATATATAAAAGTCTGGATCCACATCAACAGCCTTTTTCATATTCTATTTTTTTCCATTTTTTTACTTCCTTTTACAAAAAAGGAAGTATTGTATTCGCAAAAATATTTTCGCTCAAAAATCGACCTTAATTTCCATTTTGCTCATCCCCGAATGAATGTTGAGTTTTGTTTTTTTTTTTCGACTCGACCACACGTGGATAAGTGCCTAAGAACATATAGACAAGCGAAATATCCATTTTGACGATTCTCGAGTTAGTTACAACGAGTTTTCTTGTGACGTCTGTATGTGCGTATGTATGTCGCATAACTCAAGAACGGTAAGTCCTAGAAAGTTGAAATTTGGTACGTAGGCTCCTAGTGGGATCTAGTTGTGCACCTCCTCTTTTGGTTGCATTTGGGCGCTTCTAAAGGGGTCTTTTGCCTCTTTTGGGTGGAAATCATTGTTAATTTCGATGTAAACTCAAGTGGCGTTATACTTTGGCAGACACTTGGTGATATATCGCCAGTCTTTTGGTTGCAAAGTTTGGTCGCCATCTTGGCGATTTTTTTTATTTATTTATTTTTTTTAAATCTGGTTTCAATTTAGCCACTGTTGGTGATATTTAGAGAGTAAACTATTTAATCACATTACAACTGCCAATAATGGGGAAATGACATACAATTGGAGTAAAAGGAAGTCATGTGATGCACACATCAGCTCATTTTAATTCAATTTTCATCGTATGGAACAAGAAGTATATCGTCACTTTTGACTAAAAGTATATTATTTCGAAAGTTAATCTTGATTACGAACATAAAAGTCCCTGAAATTCTTTTCCCCCCTCAAAAATTAAAAATATGGTGTAGGTTAAGTGCCATCATTGAACAGAATGCATTAACATCATGGTTAATATTACAATTGTATGTCCTCCATCACAAAATTTTCACCAGTTCAAAGTAGTTTAACTTTTTTATTCACGTGCTGTTGTGTGCGCTTTCAAATTATCTTTAACATTAAAGCGCTATAAAACTCAAATATAGTAAAAGCACATATAAACTCCCGTTTGTAAAAATTACATTACCAAGAAGGACTTACACGAGTGAGCTGAAAATTTCAGGAAATGAGGCATGATATGCAAATGATTAGAATAGGGAAGTATTCGATTTTCTAATTTTATTTTTATATGATAGAGTAACATACATGAACATCATCTGCGAAAAAATTTTTACGATACGACTAATACTTTTTTTTAAATAATTTATTTTTAAGTTCACGCGCGAGTGACGTCATTTGCTTGTAAGTCCTTTGACTGACGTCACTGCCGCGCTGCGAGGCGGCGGGGTTGGCTAGGACAAAGAAGTGCTTGGCGATCTTTGGGGGAAGGCGCGGGAAAACAAGAGCCTTCTAACAGCAGCGCGCATAAAAGGCTAGTGAAAATCCTTTGCTGTCTGTAGGGTTTAATGCATTCTGCGATTGTTTTTAAATTGATTTTCTTTGTCATGGCTAGTAAAATCAATTACATGTATTGCTTCGTTCCTGGATGCGTATCTACATCTAAAAAAACTCCTCACAAGCGATTTGTTATTGTTCCGTCCCAGCACGATCTTCGAAAGAAGTGTTTTCAAGTGTGTTTATTAATTAAAATTTGAAAATGAAAATTTGCACTTCATTTTAATTAAAAACTATGTCAAGTGAGAAATACAGTTTGAAATATATGTTCACAACTGTTCATAAATAAATGTTTAATAAGCATATGAGATATTTTTTTAAAAAAATGCAAGTAAACAAAGGAATTTAAACCCTGCACAATAAACTTAAATATAAAGTGATAGATGCATTATTATTTCCATTTTAATAACAATGCAAAAACTATTAATACTTTCTTTTTAACATTCAAACTATCGTCAAATTTTAACTATTACAAATTGATAATTTAAAAATACATTTTCAGTTTATCACCAGAAGCGTTTCTATATATACAAGACCTTTCTCACATGCAAAAAGGTACTTATTTTATGAAATGAACACCATTTTCAAATTTATTATTTTTATCAAAAGAGCAAAAAAATATATTTTTCCTTTTTTTGCTAAGTTGCACAAAAACTCAAGGATAATTAACATGTACTGATGGATTTAAAACAATTTTCCACAAAAAAAAGCAGATCAACTTTTATTGCCAACAAAGCGAAAAATTTTCATGCAAAAACTGCTCTAAAACTTAGTACTGGAATCACTTGCAGTAGGGTTGTTACAAAATGCGCGCCTCATTAAAAGCTGCCAAGTAAGAACTGGAATAGCGCTCTTACATAGTAATTTATATATTCAGATAAAAAAACCATCGACACACACATGGAAATGATCAATCTTGATAAGGGAAACTAATGCGAATAATATGAACTGCAAACATAGACGGATATGTACGTACAATTTTAAAGAATAACAATGGTGAAACTTTGTTGTTTCACTCCCCGTACTTCTAGGACATTAAATCTCTCGTCCTTTCGAAAAAAGTCAAACACCATGAATGACTTTACTTGAGGAAGGTTATTGAATTCGTGAATCCTAGCTCCATGATGGAAAAAATGCTGGTTAAAGGCTTTAAAAAGGCTGAAAAAGACAGTGCTATTCACCTCCTGGTAGGCGCAACACGGCATGGAAATGGAGCTCTGATCGGAACAGGGAAATGACGTCAGCTGCTGACGTTTTAGGCCACACCTCTTTTTTGCGCATCGCTCTTTAAAAAATTCATAAAAAATCAATCGTTGGTTTTAAAAATCCGGCCATGGTGAATTTTTGTGTTTTGTAAGCCTGTCAACATTGTGCAATAGTTAAAATTGGAATATTTGATAGGTTGATACTTCCCTAATAGGGGGCGTGTATGATGTTTTTTTTCATCATCATACACGCCTCGCTACAGCCGTCTATTTATATTCGGTTCGATCTGCCATTCAGAGGTCCGCCGTTCAGAGGGCGCTGCTCAGCATACGAGGGCGTTACTGGTCTGCAATAGGGAAGTATCAATCTATCAAATATTCAAATTTTAACTATTGCACAACGTTGACAGGCTTACAATATGATCCGTATGCGTGTATGATTATGGGTGGTTATATGCTAGAGTAAACATTAAATGAATCTTTACTATGCCTCTTCGACGAAAGAAAGCGAAATTTAAGCAAATTTCGGAGTTTGAATCGGAAGCAATTCATAAAAAAAAGCCCATTCCTTTTTATGCGCACTTAATGCACTTCGTCAGCTTGGATAAATTAGTAAAGTGTTTTTCTTCGCAATGGAAAATACAATTTGAGTTGCATACTTTAAACACGTTTGATAAAGATGCTACCTTTCCGTTTAGCAGGATGTTACTGGCACTTTGATGCCCTACTACTAAATGATCGCATTGCTATTGACAGTTTTTTTTCTAATTTTTTATCAGATTATAATTTTTCGTTTGTCCCTTCATTCTTTCTTTTTTTTTGGGGGGGGGAGGGAGTTTTGAAATAGCTAAACGATTTCATTACATAACCCTTTTTAACAGTTTCAGTATCAAGTTTTTTTTTTTTTGCACGATATTAGATGTTTTATCCCTTGTATAGAAAAAATAGCTATGTTATATGAGAATGAAACAGAGTGAATTGTGTAATATATAAAAAAAAAACAGCTCATACTACGTAAAGTTTATTTCCATTTAATTTGGTCGAAAAACCGCAAATTAAAAGCACCCTTTTGTAGTTAAAACAGTAAAAAATGCTTCCTTTGTGGTTCACAGCTGGGATTTCTTAAATGATTGATGAAAATAATGCTTTTTGAAAAAGGGAACATCAAAGAAAGCAAAAAGTTATTAGTCATGTCATTAGAGTGTTCACGTCGTTTTCTTGTCAAAACTACTGATTAAGCTAACTTCTTTCCTTTATATTTGAAGCAACAGAGCTCATTGTCAAGAAATTAATCTTACGTTAGTAACCCTCGCTGAGCTTTTGTTTTCGGCTAGCATTAATGTCTTGAAATTCAAATGTTTTCTATTAATAGTATTTCGTTACTTAGACGAATGATCTGCATTAAATAATCTCCATTAAGAGCATTTTATTTGTAGTATCATTAGCGGCAATTTGTTCTCTTGTGCTACTGAATCAATTGATACAAAAACTTCAACGATTATCACATTTAAGAGGATTATTCTCATTCGAAAGCATTAAAGTTACCAAACGTATTGTTTAGGGTTTAAAGATTAAAATCTAATGCTATTATTTTCCAATTAAGAGCTTCTTAATTTCAGTCGCAGTGAATATATTCGTTGAGTATTAAAACTTCTGGGGCATAGCTAACACGATTCTTATAATCCCAGACTCGAGGACTGACAAATGATGTAGCAGCTGCGTTAGGGCTAAACGAAATTTAAAAGGCTACCACTCGAACCTATCATTTTCATCATTCACTGAGCAAGATATTTTCCTGAGTAATTTTGACGTGAAAATGGAGCGTCTATCCTCACGACACGAAGTCTGTGATTAAAATATTAAGAGGGTTACCAGAATAAATTCCGGTTGCTGTTGAAATATTGTTTGAGACGCCTTTGAACTTAATGCATTTCAGGTTCATTCATTAGTTTTGAACGGAAACGATGCAGTTAATTTATACAATGTATTTTATTCCAAATAACAGATTATTTTTTATATATTTAAAGCGAAGCGGCGTGCTAGCTGTAATGATGAGAAGAAGGTTGTAATATCGTGGTTATATATTAGTTGGTATTTCCAGCTACATTGTCAAGTAATGTTTAAAAATAACATTACATATATCATCATATGTCTAATAGCCAGAATCACTGATCGAGTAACGCTGACATCAGCAACAATGATACTCGTGTTATAGCATGCGTGACGGCATTATTGCATTGTTGAAGCACCCAAATTTCCGTAAGTTATTTTTAATTTGATAATATTTTTGGCAATGTTTGCAGGAAAATGCATTACTATGACAAGGTTAAGCTGGATCCGGTGACTTAACTGTTTTAATGGCAATACGATCAATTTAGGAGAATGAAGAAACGAAAAAGTGGTCAACAATGGACGCTAGCTACTGGATTTTAGGGTTAATCCACTTGAGTTAGGGTTAAATTTTGAACTATCAAAACATCCCCAAACAGGCAATTGCTTCGTTAAAATGTAGAAGCAACTTTCACCCGTCATACCCTGACAGGCGATTTTCTAGTGTATACAGGTGTTTCTGACCTCTTCGGCGAAACTTTAAGGGGGGATAGTACACATTTGGACAAACAATATATTGGCAAAAATGAGGAGTTTAGGGTTCAAAATTTCAAATTAGCATAAGAAACGGAAAAATTGGTCGATTCGTTTACAGTTTTCGCTAAAATTATTCTTCTTATCAGTAATTTCATGAAGATAAATTTTGAAGATGTAGTTTTAAAAATGTCTATATAGGGCACTTTTAACTTCGCAGTAACGAACAACTGTTTTTTACTGCTACTTTTGAATCTCAGTAAATGTTTTCTAATGCTTGGACTTAAACTTAAATTTTGAGCTCAAAATCTGAATTGTTGAGTGATTAAGTAGCAAAAACAAAACTGTCTTCAAAGGTTGAAATACACTTTGTCACAAAAAAAAGTATCCATCAAGAATAAATTGAGCTGCAACCAACAAACTCGGCAGGAATGTAGTTTGGTAAAAGATGATTTGAATTTCGTCGCCAGTGACGAAAGGGTAAAATCGCTATGCGCATACAAGATCCGCAGATTGGTACGATTGAAAGTGTGATAGCTTGTGTCAAAGGGCACTTCAAGCAAAACTGTCGAGTTGTAAGGACGCTATTTAGACTAGGACGACATTTTAGAGGTATATGAACAATTGTTGGACATTTTAAAGGGACCTGCAGTATGTCTCAGAGAAGCAGGTAGGTTGTACGCGCGTATCTGCCGCCCCTTCGGTCGGAGCGATATAATAGTAGCATAGTGAAGGTAAAAATAAATGAATCACTCCATTGCGGTCGGTTAATGCATTCTAGAAGCAGAAATGAGCGTGAAGATGTCGAGCGAAAATCGAGCTGCACATCACAAAAGCGGCGACTACCGTATCAACAAGGTCGCTAACAATAGTTCCATGCCATTTAACACCTTTCAAGAAACTGATGATACCAAGAAAAACAATCCTGAGTAGACTGAAAGACGCTGATATTTCGGCGGCGCGGAGCGTCCATTGCGATGGATTGGAATTTCGTCGATTGGATTTTCGCTGCACTTGATTAGCTGGGTTGTGAGAGACAGAAGTCAACTAGGTCTTCAAGTAGGAATCCCGATTTAGTCCCAGTGGTCAAAGATAACCTATTTCACTCCAAACCACGCCATGTTTTGTCTTGTACAGCTGCTAGGAGGTTATACAACTTACGGTTTTGTGACTTTTATTGTATCATAACTTCTTAATAAAACAATCTTTTGTTCTGAATTTGTAATCATTCACTTATCTCGTGATAGGCCACATCCATTTTAAGTTTCGTGAAGATCACTCGTTTCCTTTTGGGTTAAAGTTTTTTTTTTAATTTTTTTTTATGATGGAGTATATTTTAACCTCTAACCACAGTTCAGTTTTCGCGACTTAATTACGCCCAATGATTCTGATTTTGAGTTGAAAATTTAAATTTAATTCCAAGCATTGGAAAAAGTCCAATGATATTCAAAAATAGCGTTGAAAAATAGTTTTTCGTTACTCCAAAGTCTAAATCGGCATTTTAAAAAAAATACATCTTCAAAATTTATTTTCAAGAAGATACTGATAAAAAAAAAATAATTTTAGCGAAAACCGCAAACGAATCGGCCAATTTTTCCGTTTTTTATGATCATTTGAAATTTAAACCCTAAACTTTAATAGCGCCTATCGCCTTCGGAAGACGTTTGGGACTCTTTTTTTTTTTGCCGTTATATTGTTTGTCCAGATGTGTACTATCCCCCCTTAAAGTTTTGCCCAAGAGTTCAGAAACACCCTGTATACAGGGTGGTTACAAAATAATGTAAGGTGTTCAGAGCCCTTTAGCAAGTGAAGTATTGGACGAAACATTGCCAAATTTCATGGGCGTACATAGCAGACCATGGGATTTCGATTTCTGCAATAAAAACGAGCTGATGTGTGCATCACATGACTTCCTTTTACTCCAATTTAATGTCATTTTCTCATTACTGGCAGTTTTAATATGATTCAATTGTTTACTCTCTAAATATCACCAACAGTGGCCAAATTTGAACCAGATTTAAAAGAAAAAAAAATCGCCAAATTTTTTCGCCAAGTTGGTGAAAAAACTTGGCGACCAAAAGACTGGCGATATATCGCCAAGTTTCCGCCAAATTATAACATCACTTGAGTTTACATCGAAATTAACAATGATTTCCCCCCTAAAAGGAGCAAAAGACTCCCTTTGGAGCATACAAATGCAACCAAAAAAGAAGGTGCACAACTAGAACCCAATAAGAGTCTACGTACCAACTTTGAACTTTCTAGGACATTCCGTTCTTGAGTTATGCGACAACATACACACATACACACATACGCACATACATACGTACATACAAACGTCACGAGAAAACTCGTTGTAATTAACTCGGGGATCGTCAAAATGGATATTTCGGGTGTCTGTATGTTCTTAGGCACATATCCACGTGTGGTCGGGTTGAAAAAAAAAACTCAACATTCATTTGGGAATGAGCAAAACGGAAATTAAGGCCGATTTTTGGGCGAATTTTTTTTTCGCGAATACGTCCTTTTTCGTAAAAGGAAGTAAAAATAATACCAAAATTCACCACCAGGTGGGATTTTGGCGCTGAAAAAGTGTATTACTGGCAAATACTGAAGAATTAAATGCTTAAAAATTTAGCACATATCAAGTTTTTAACTACAAATGTTTGTTGCTTTCAAATAAGGTTTAATACAACCAACTAGAAATTTTAATTCGTAAAAAGAGAAGAATACCACTAAAAGGCGTCACGAAGAAATTTTGGCTCAGAAACAAGGATTTCTTCTTGAAAATTATTCCTTTAAGATGATGCACCATCCCACGTTGAGCTTTAGGTACTGAGTGTATGGCGACAACATTTTTTTGCTAGTAGACTTATTAGTCATGCATTTCTTACGGTACGGCCACCGTGGCCGCCCTATCTTTCACCTTGTGACGTTCCGCCATGGGGATTTCTTAACGGTGTTATGTTTCTACAACATGTTTCCGATGTCTCAACTTTGAAAACTCGAATAACATTACAGGTAGGGGAAATTAATTCCTTCCCCCCCCCCCGGATGCGTGGAAAATATTGTGCATTGTACGCAGTACATGAAAGTACCTCGATGTTGGTCATATTGAACCTAATTTGTTAGTAAAAACATATTTTGGGAATAAAATTGATGCATATTTTGGTAGTTAGCATTTAATCCTTAAACATTCACAATAATGCACCTTTTCAACCCCAAAATTTCCCTGGTGACAATATTTTGTTCTATTTTTTTTTTTTTTTTTTTTCAGAAATCGAAATCTCACTGTCTACTGTGTACTCCCATGAAATTTGGCAATGTTTCGTTCAATACATCACTCGCTAGAGAGTTCTAAACAGCTCACGTTATTTTATTACTACCCTGTATATATACGTATTTCTTCATAATTTCGAAATTTGTGCTCATTTGCATTTCCACTCTTGAGGCACGTTTAATAATATTCCTTAACCCGATAATACTCGTTTTCATTTTGACCTGCTGTTGACCAATTACTTCTTGAATTAACCAGCTTTCCACCTCATAAAGAGGAGATCGAATCCCTGCAATGATCTGCTTTTTTCCTTAATGATGGAGAAATTTCTTATCGTGGCTTTAAAACAGCCTCCTATAAGCCGAATTTTGGATCAAAGTACATATTATTATCTGACAGGGCATGAGAGGCAAGATTACAAGCTAAAAATACAAAAAAGAAAAAATAAATCTGAGACACATAAATTCAATTTATAGAGGCGATTTAAAAAAAAGAGACTTTTTTGTAAAGTAAAATTTTAAAATAGTTTTGTGAGTAAAATTAGGGAAAATTTAGGCTAAAAACTTTGTAATTAAGTATCCTGTTGATTATGAAAATTTTTATCAATTTTAAAGTCATCCAATGGATGTGCTCATCTTTTGCTCCCAAAAGTACCTCAAATGCTTCTATTTGCACACTGATCCAAAATGACTACGTTTTTCCTATATGAAACTTGTTTTATTAAATTGTTTGTTGTTGGTAAAAATAAAATATTTACTGGCAATCAGTTGTTAAAGCACGTACTTGCATTAGAATGAAATATGAAGGACAGACGTTAGTTCTTTTGCTAAGCATTATAATTTTATTTTTAAAAATGAACTTTTTGGATAATTAATCTCTTTAAATTCATTCAAACACAAAATGTCACTTTTTTTGGTTTTAAATATGTTTCTCGTACTTTTAAAATGTTGACATTATACAAGACATAGCTGACTCGGACATCCCTGCTAGTGACATTTCAGACGCTGTTTTACAGTGCTTTTAATTGAAAAGTGAGTACATTTCTAGTTCAAATAAAGGACAATAAAAGAAAGCTTAAAACATTTAGGAAAGTCGGCCAAGATATTTTGAATGTTTAAGAACGAAAATTATACCCTGGTTTGAGATTCACCCATATGTGTATGCAAATCAGTTGAGTAGTATAGCAAACAATAAATAGATAAAATAACTGCAGAGAAGTGTTAATTATTTTTATAGGAATTTAAAAGTATCATTTAATGATTAGGGATGGATGTTAAAAATTAAAATGTAGACTAACGTTAAATGAAAAATAATCATATAAGCTTTGTGCTACAATATGATTAAAGTGAAAAAGTGTTATTATTTTTTTTTTCACTTTAATCGTAGACAAACGTATATTTAAAAAAAAAATTAATTAAATAAATAAATGAATAAATAAAATCATTACGACTTGCAAGTAGTTTGGATAATGAATATGCCATAGGTAGATGAGCGATAGATATTTCCATAAATTCATTAAATATTTCATAGGTTCATAAGAATGCGTAAAATATAAGTTTATGATCGGTATAGTTATACACAGTAAATTTTAAGTTGCTTAGTTAGCCTCCCCTACCCCCTTCTTTTTCTGTATTTGCAAATTAATGCAACTGAACCTATTTATTTCACCCACGATTGAACCCTTAAAAAAAGTTACAATGACCTTGTTTAATACAATAAAATAGTTTTTCATTGTTTTTTCTTTTCTTCCAATAGATTACTTATTCATTTTTTTACAACAAAGAACACAGCACTTTCACTTCACTAGAAATGAATCATCTTGGAGAAATTAACCCAATAATAAAAATAAAATCAATTTAAAAAAGTATAGAAACTTTCTTAAAATTACTACTTCTGACGTGCCTTGGACTTCATTTATTTTTCACCATCGAGCTTTCTTCTCATCAAGTACAAGGCCCATTATTATTGAATAACAATCCACTCTTGAGAGAAATCGATAAACTTAATCTTTTGTTGCCATTGTGAAAACTGAATTGGGGAAACTAGTAATTTGTAAGCAAGAATTCGGTAAATATTTTATCCATTCTTTGATATTGACATATCTATTTCATGTTAACAGAAATTAAAATCCGAATTTCTTTTCTGAATTTTCCGTGTGGAAAGTGATCATAAGCCAATAAAAGTAATTTCGTTTTAAGATTGCGAAATTTTTAAAGTGACGTTTTAGTTATTTCAAGATGTTCAAGTTAATTCTGGCCGATTTTTGTTCCTTTTTAATTTTACTTTTTATCAAAGCATGCTTTCAGATTAAATAATAGAAACAAATGAATTGGGAGAATGTTTCGAAAATTCAGTATGTAATTCATTTAAATGCATCGATTCTGAAGCGCATTCAAATGACTAAGGTAACACTGTCTTATAATTGGCTGTATTGTTTTCAGCAACTGAAATGCAAGAAAAATTATAATTAAGCAATTTTCTTGAAGTGTTATGGTTGTTTAAGGTAATTTAAAAATATTCCTACATCATGAATACTTTTATAGAACGGTATTTGGAATTTCAAAAGCTAAATATCGTAAAAATGAAGTAAGCTCAATAAGAAACGTAGTAATTTTTAAAAAGTAGGAATATCGTTTTATTTTAGTTACTTTTTTACTAAAATCATTGTTTGCTGAAGCAAACCAGAAAGAAGGGGGGACCTGCAAAGGGTGGAGTACTGCAGGCTTTTGAAAATGTGTGACTTGGTATTATCTATTTTTTTTAGAATAGGTAAACCTATTTCAGAAAGAGGCAAAACGCAACAAAAGGTTACGCTGATCAGAAACCTTCCTGGTGGCAAAATATGCCACGACAGACTTCCCGGGCCGCCACTGCTAGTCAAAATGGTATAACTGTAAACAAAGTGACGGAATTGTGACATCACACAAGAGTCACGCTGTGACATGTTAGTACATAGCAGCAACAGATGAATGAATGCTATTGGCGGTCGCCTGTGACTTGCTGAGGACGGTTGCTCCTACGTCACCTTGTTACGATACCGTGACAACCGAGAGTAGCAGCAACAAGTTGTTGAATTTCGTGACCCCCAAGGGGGGACTCTTATGCGACCCTTACACGACTTTCCTCGTATTTTAATCACTGTATTATACAGAGTATGTGCAGGCAACATTACATTTATTTACTTTAGAGTTGCGTGGTCTGATGGTAGGATAAATCCCCCAACCAAAAGAGATTTCTCAGTAATATACGCTTAGAAGACAAAAAAAAGTACTTTTTTTTTACCCGTTAGAAATAAAATTCTAAAAGATAAAATAAAAATTAAAAACGTAAATCTTAATATTGATGATAAATTGCACTGCATCTGTTTTCTTAAACTGTTGAACAATCGACAGCATCTTAGATTATTTCTAGCTAAAATGAACAGCAGTTAAAGATAATTTACATAATTTTTAAATAAATTTTTGTTGTCTCAAACTCGTTTAAAGTTGGATTTTAACTGTAAAAGTTGTGTTAAATGCTGTTCTCACTGCATTTAATGAGACTTTTTAGGGAACGAGCTCAGGTTTTTGCAATGATTAATGTTAACATTTTAAATTTGTTTTACTTTATCATAAGTTTTCCTTGGCTAGAAGAATTTGGGATTTTTTGTGGTTTTCTCCGTTTTTTTTGCAGTTATAGCTCAAGACAACATGTCGTTAGAATGAAATTCAATAATTAATTAGTAAAGCCAGTAGAACGTAATGAGAACCCTGGAGCGCAATGTTTATCGCCATTTGAGACTCAACGTCTTGATTATGTGCGCTGTAGTCATAGATGCAACACGTAGAAGACAAGTTTTAGAGCTGCTTTTCCAACCTCCAGCATGAAGCATATTTTACTTTAACTGCTACGTGGAATTCGAACATACTGAGGAATGGAGTAGAGTTAGAATGCCATTTACCACCTACTTATAGAGAAATATATGTCTTGCACAACCAGGACCGTAGAGAGCGAAGGCGGGCCCCTTGTCAGTTATGTCACCGAGCCCCTTCCTCCCCCCCCCAAAAAAAAAAAAGAAAAAGGGGAGTAGAAAAGAGGGAAATAAAAAAGGGGGAAATAAGAAAAAGGGGGAAGGGGTATGGAAAAAAAATCAAAACTGCTTACTACAAAACAATTAACTCTATTTTAACTCCCCCAAATGTAAATACCAAAAGAGTAAATTTGACTAAATCTTTACATTTACTCTTATGTGAAGTTTTTCACCCCTTTTTCTTCCTTTCTTTTCTTTCTTTCTTTTTTCTTTCCTTTCTTTTTTTGTGCCAGTATCGCCGCCCTCTTCAAGTCCCGGGGCCCTAGATTCCAACTAGGCTGATATGGCTACTCGTCGGGCCTGTACAGAACTCAAGTTGACCTAATAAAATGATAACCACATAGGTTTGTCAATGAATTACCGCACCAAGGGGAATACAAATGTCTCTCACATGGCATTCGAGATATTGACCGGTCTTCATGGAGCATTTATCGAGATCCAAAAAAGAAATTCTACTCTCGCTCTCTTTAATTGATCTTTAGAGAAATCTGGAGCAAATGACTGGATGGTAAAACCGCATCACTCTTTTTGAAGTCATCAAGGCAAAAACTCGAACTTTTAATCGCGCGCAATGATAAAAAGAATATTTTAAAATGTTTTTTGGAGGTCCTATTTTTTTTATCGAAAATTCACGGTCATTATTTAGTTTTAAAAGCTATGATGAATTTCTTCAGCAGTGATGTTAGCGATGTTTTCTGATACGAATTAAACCATTTGAGCAGTAAAACTGAATAAATACATTTGTGCTTGAAAGCAAAAACATAAAATAACAATATTTAATAACACAAAAACAGCAGATTTACCCCATACAAGAGTTTCGTGGTTACAAGGAACCTCTTTTTAAATGCAAAATAAGTGAGCTCCATTAAATTGATTCAATAAAAGCACCCCAAATGTGACATTTTTTCTGCATAAAAATTTGCATGATAATAAGTTCGCAAAACAAAAATATAATAAACGTTTACCATTTAATTTGCAGCAAAAAAGAAAGAAAAAGGGGGGGGGGGAGTTGGGGAGGTTCTAGCCTCAAAATCATTTTTATAAATCATATTTCCAAAGTAATTTTTATTGAAGAAACTACCTAAGGTTCTTACTTACTATTATTCTTCTGACTATGATTCCTGTTATTATGCAACAAAAACATTTAATTAGATAAAAATAAAGAAAATATATTTATTATTATCTAAAGAACTTTCCTTTGCGTCTAAGTTTTAATATATTCTTAAAATGCCTCTCGGAATTTGCATTTGAATATTAAAGGACAATTCCTTTTTTTCCAAAAAAAAAAGTGTTTTATCACTGAAAAAAACAAGTAAAAAAGGGGGGAGGAAGTTGCTATTCCAAACAAAAAAACAATCATTAAGAATATACAGAAGAAAAGGAAATAAATTTGAATTGCAAAAATTTTAATTATCATATTGTAGTTGAAAACAATGTATTTCTACAATCCCCACAAATTAAAATCCCTATCTTTTTCTTCTTATTAACCCCTTTGAGGGGCAGTACTTGAAAAAAAATTAAAATCTACAAAAAAACTCACTTTTCATAATGTTTTAGCATCATTGAACTGATTTTCATTGGAAAAAAAAATTAGAATTTTTTTTTAATATTGGAACCATACGTTCTCAAGACGAGGACGCTGCCCGTCTGGAACAGAGAAAGCACAAAACGCTGTGCATAGGAAAAGCGCTCTTACAGGCACTAATTCAACTATGATATTTACATTTTTACTGATTTATTGACTTTTAATCTTATGATAAACACATATTCTAATGCAATACGATGGAAATAACTGATATATACATAAATACAAACGCAAAAATAATTTAGCATTTTCGAAAACAATTGTATTCTTATAATTTGGTTCCATTTTAAGTAGTATAAATGTATAAATAAATATATACATATAAATATATTTATATATAAATATAAATGTACTATATATATATATATATATATATATATATATATATATATATATATATACATACATATATATATATATATATATATATATATATATATATATATATATATATATATATATATATATATATATATATATATATAATATTATAAACAGATACTTGAATATAATACGGTTGTAATAGATCGCATATATAAATAAAATTGCACGCAATCAGTGAAGATAAAGTTAAAAGCAGAATAATATGCATGTATCTATATGCAATATTTATAATTATAAAGCTAAAGAGAAATCTAAGGGAACTAGTGCTGCCATCTATTGACTGATGAGAAATGACATACTGAACCGGGGCAAAGTCTTCACAGTGAGGACGTATAAAATAAATGTATATTTCTCAATGTTTTTGCACTATTAAAATTTGGTAAAGACATTTATGAAGTCTTAGGAGCCTATAAAAATAAAATTTGTGACTAATATTTTTTAACTCTGGGTCTTACTACTGAAAAAAAAAAATCCTCTGACCCTAAAAATTCGCACATTTCAAACCTCTCTCAGAGAAGGAAAAAAGACTTCAATGGTGCTGACATCTACTGAGTGAAAAAGCAACTATAAGGGTTCTTTAACAAATCGATAGTTTTTTTGCAGAGAGCTATATATATTTGGAAAAAAATTGTCAAATATGCGTTCTCAAGGCGGGGACGCTGCCCTTGAAAGGGTTAAATCAGAAAATTTTAACTTGCTGTAGAAAGAAAGAAAGGAAAAAAAAAAAAAACAAGTTACTATAATTAAGATGTATACACAAACCATTAAAATATCGAAATAAACGATTGACTGATTTTAGAAGATAAATTTTTTATTTAATTCATTCCTCAAGGAAAATATTATAATTCTGTTCAGTTGAACAATTTTCATTTTTTTTTTTTTTTCGTAAAGGGGAACTAGAGACAGAATTGGGTACGAAATGGAAAATATGTTCCAAAAGTAAAAAAAAAGGCAGATTAAGAAAGCTGTAAATCTTTTTAAGCACACGTTGAAATTTAGTACGGTTTTAGGTATAAGTGTTAATAATTACAAAATTATTTAAATTACGAATTTTGAAATTTGGCAAATTGTTTTTCTCCTAAAATAATTAAAAGTCCCAGGAAGATTTTCTTCACCAATCGAAACTTTTCGCGTGGTGATAAATTAAACCCTGTTTTTTGGTCGAAACATCGTGGTTCTAGTGTTAAGAAAGCTGTAAATCTTTTTATGTATACGTTACAATTCAGAGGTCACAAAAATGCACTGAGATCGTAAGAAAAATAGAGAGCAATATTGTTGCTTGCAAAAACAGAGCGTTATGCCATTTGCCTCGGATGCAGACGAGAAAAAAAAATTGATGATTGCAGGTAGAGCTTTGACCTTCTCCCTCTCTGGACAATGCAGGACAGTTCAGAAAAGGCATTTGTCAACTTCATGTTACAACGTAGACGGATGCAATCGAAAATCTCTTCTCCCGGCATTAAGCTGGTCAATTGGGTTTTCTGTATACACGTGCAAAGAGTGTGCAGTTGAGAGGATATATTAACCCTTCCCTCCAACATTTCTTAATTTCAAATTATAAAAGAAAACATGCTTCGGCACTCATCTGTGTTAACTAACGAAAGTTCAAAACCAAGACAATGCATACATTGCGCCAAAATTACTAACCCCTATGTACTCAATGATATCAACATATGTCCATAAGGTGAGGATTTTTTTTAAACAACTGAAATACCGACGTTTCAAACTTTAAGTGACGCATAGATACACGATTATTTAAAATGGTCTGCAATAGAGTATAATTCTATTAGATTAGGTGAAGCACCTGGAAGCAAAGGGGTGTAAATGACAAAATTAAAAAGTACGTGTAGTACAACCCAGTACGTACCAAGTTTTAGGTACTTCCTAAGACATTTTAAGGTATTCCTTTGCTTCTCATGCTTAATATAAGAAAAGTTGATGCCTCTTTTTCCCTTTTGAGATTTGTATTGAAATGTATTTCATCCTATAATAGCTGAGGTATTAAAACATCTATAACTGATGAACACATGTATAATTGAACTACAACTGTTAACGCAGCCTGCAAACGTACACGCGTTCTATTATACGTTTAGAACTTCATGGAGCGTAAGAGATTCACATTTCAATGGCCCTTAATTTACAGCTAATGATATACTAACACAGTTCAATTATTGAGCATTGTTAAGAGCCAATTTAGGTTATTGATTCAGGTTATGAAAGCTTAGAAGATACGCTGAAGATGAGGGAAATCATAAATCAAGTGCTTCTCAGTCACATTCAGAGATTCAAAATAAACATGTTGTCAAAAACAATGAAAAAAAAAAGGATTTTTTTTTTCTTTTAATCTGAATACTTCACAATCAAAGACTGTAGTCAGTTTATGAAACTTCATGTTCTAATTTTTTGGTGCGTTATTTTTCCTCTTTTCCAAATTTCTATGCTCTGTAGTCGGCTACGCAATGTGTCTGAAACATATACTAGTTTAATTACTGTATTTCAGACCATTGAAATTTCTATGCTCTATAATCGGCTGCTCAATGTGTGTGTTTTTAAATACATTTCAGACTATCTTTTAAGATATTAAAAAATAACAACAATAAATTAAAACATCACTTTAAAAGTTATAATGCATAAAGCAATCGGTAAATTATATTTAAATTATATTGAAACATTAAGAAATGTACAAATATGTAATATTAAATACACTATTGTTAATAAACTTGCAATTTTTTTTTAAAAAGAGTTTTAATCAGAAAAAAAAGGAAATGAAAAAAAAAAAAAAACACTAGTTATGAGTTTGAAGAAATATTTTTGATGTTATCCTATAGTACCGGAATCGACTTAATATGTTTGCTTAAAACATTTGTTGCAAATCGTGGATGATACATAGACGAAAATGCAACATAGAAAATAAAACTCACAATTAATAACCATCTGCGAACAAGAAATAGCAGCTAATAAAAGGCAAGAAATTTCATTACGCTTTAGCAACAAAGCCTCAGATTACGCAATAAAAGCAGTTAAACTTCAGTTCTAATGAACTTAGAAGCTGTAAACAAACACCCTTTTTCACAGAAAAATCTGCTATTTCGATAGATCCAAATTTGTGCGAGAATGTTGATCGTCGCTTTAATTTGTGTTTCTGTCATTAACGGTCAACCGTAGGAAAATGCGTCCTAGAAAAATGGATTCATTGGAAAAATTTGAAATTTAATGATGCCTGACATTGGCTTTTGTCGACTATTTTTTCACCCATAAGGTAAATTCTGTGCGTTGAAAAATGCGTTCCTTGGAACGCCGAGAAACGTCTTTTAAAAATCTTATCAATTAATCTTTATTATTTCTTTCTCCCCTTTTCAAGCACCAAGTAATTTATTCAACTCACATATTCACAGCATTTGCCGAACATTCAATAACAATACAAAGCTTGTTAAAATAGTCTCTGAGCTTTACTTCACACAAAATTTAACTATCATTCATAAAATTAACGTTTCGTTTGAACTTTTAAAGCATTTCCAAGAGTTAAATTAGATTCAACACTATACTAGGGATCGTATTTTTTAGCGTATGAGAATGAGAAAATTGATTAAATTTTAACGGCATTTATTATTGCAAAGCAGTATTTTTAAATATTTCCGTAAATCATTAAATTTGCATGTTTAACTGCTTAAAATTTAAGATAAAAGTATTTTCCTTCGGTGTTTTATTCGTAAACCTTGAATTGTTGTAGCTCAATATAACAAGTAAAGATTGAAGGTGGCAGTGAGAAGCAAAGAGATGTAAGTGGCAAAATTAAAAATTTGAAGATAATCAGAACAATTGGTAGGTGAACCTCTCCAATGTCTTGGAGCAAGAGATGGTACTAGTCGCCCTGGTAGGTACTATTATACAGCATTCTTTAGAAAGACCTTACCATGAAAGCCTACCTAGAGTAGGAACTTTAAACGCGTTTTACTCAAAAATTGAAAATGTCCACTTACATCAATTTGCTTCAAACTACTTCAAATATAAAAGTATGACCATAAATTTACGAATAATAGTATAATCAGAGGCATTTTCCATTAAATTTGAATCACAAATAGGATGAATTTAGCGGATAATTTTAATATTATTTCACTAATGTAATAAATAGTCTAGTAAACTTGATTAATATGAAAGATAACTTTTTTTCACTCAACATACTTTGCAAAATTCAATTAATGATTGAAAGACATTTCTTAACAACAAACTAGATATTTATGATCACGAGTGTAATACGTCTTTTAAGAAAATTATGTTATTTCTTTATTTAGTCTCAAACTGTGCAGAAAAGCAAAAATATTTTCTTTTTTTTTACTAGCCTGACTTTACCACAAAAATTTAAGAAGGTAATTTGAAAGAAAAACTACTTTCATTGTTCGTAAATTTATTTGTGATAAGAAGAAATGTTGAATAAAAATGAATTTTCAGTACAGGTTTGCTTTTGCACGATAACGCAAAAGAATAGTAAAAGCTTCTAATCTTAGTTAGGAATCCGACTAGTATTCTAAAAACAGATTATTCGATCGGAGTCAAAAGTTTCGGGATTTAAATCCCGATACTGCAGTTGCTGCTGTTTGTTTAACTCAGATTTCAAAGCATCGGGAAAAATTATTATTTTTAAAATAAATTAAAGTTCAAGATGATACAGCAAATCACTTCGAAGACGGACATCTTAACTTACTGATAGCTTTTCAGAGACGCAAAACTGATTTAAAGAAATTGTTTTTCCAACACAGCTTTAGGTTCTAGTTTTGATAAAAGTCATCAAAAATGCTTAGACAACACACTTTGTTTTTGTATTTGTTAAGTGTAAAAATGTACAAAATTGTTTTTGTACTTCACAGGTGTAAAAGACAGGCACGGTATAAAAAGATAATAATAATAATCACGTGATAAATATGCTAACTTATCATGACAAGCAAGTTTTCTGAGCAAGAAAAACGTAAGAGAAAGGGGCGCATGTGAACACGGGACACACGTAAACATGGTATGTTTTATTTAGATGAAACTTTCTGTAGTAATAGGAGTACCAGTGCTACCCTTGGCCGAACATTTAGAGCAATGAGCCAGTTTATGTTTTTGTGGTGGAAATTTTTTTGTTTCAGCAGGAGATGTATGTAATTTTATCACTCTCTTTTAATCGTTAAAACACATTTTAAACTGACTATCCAACTAAATTTAAAATTGAAAACCATCATATGAACATTCAGCTAAATTTATGATAATGTTTTTTTTTAAAATTAAATTAAGAGCTCTATTGTTGTTGTTGTTAGTTATGGCACTCGTGAGCCCGAGCTACTCGATTTTATGGCAGAGGGCTTTACGGCTTCTGTTTTAATCGAGAGCCTATTTCTAGGTGGAAGTCCGATTTGGCTCAGACAACACGATAGATGGCCGTGGTGGCCGGATTGGTAAGGCATCGGACTTGTGACCGGAGGGTTCGGGTTCGATCCTCGCTGGTCGAAGATTCAATTATATGTTGATTATTGTTATTAATATTAAATATTCATTTATTTCTATTGTTTTTTAAAACTTTTTAAAACTGTTTTGTTAATAAATAGTGGATCACAAGAGCTTAGTGGAAAATAATACTTACATTTAATAAAAATACAAAATATATTCACTGAACCAAACACTACAGTTTAAAATCATTTAAAAATACTTTATCAAACTCTGCTTAAAGCTTAAAAGCAAAATATAATTAAAATAATTTTTAAATACTAAAAAAGTCTTTGCACTGTGAAGTCTTACAAGTTTTTTCAGGCTTCGAGAATACAAAATTTGACAGTGAAAAGTTATATATATTTAGAACAAATACCTTTTCAATCACACAATTCTGTATAATTTAAACTGACGCGAACATAAGCTACAAACCTTCCAAGTAATTGGTTATGTTTCATATTAAATAATTGTACTTTAAGGTTTGATAATAATCCTGCATTTTCTAATCGTGTTCACATTTGCCTGCTCACATATGTTCTCCTATAGGGGAACATGTGAGCAAGATTCAATGTGAGCAATTGATGGTATTTCTTAAAAAATACAAACGGAAATATTGTATTAAAAAAAATCTTAAACAAATTTCCTGATCCACAGAAAAGACTATTTAATCATAAGGACGTTTTTTCACTGCGAAATTGACAATATGTTTTTGAAATATAAATAAATTTTCAAAAAAATGTTCACAAGGTTTTTTTTGTTCGAAAGATCTTGGTGAAAACACCTCATTCCCTTATTTCACTTTTTGATTAGAACAATTTTCCGTTCAATTTTGAACAGTTCAACAAAATTTAACATGAAACCCTGCAGCGAAATTTAAGATTAATATAAATCTCGCACTCTGAGGCAGATTTGCTTCGAACAAACTTTGTTGGAAATAGCTCTTGATGACTAACTTCCAACTCCGGCTCCTAGAATTTTAGATTCGTCGACTCCAACTCCTGAACTGCAAAATTTGTCGAACTCGCACTCTGACTCCGTAGCTTTGGCAAAATTTTATTTACGGAGAGAAATGACTAACTTCCGACTCCCGCTCCTAGAATTTTAGATTCCTCGACTCCGACTACTGCAATGCAAAATTTGTCGGACTCCCACTCTGACTTTATAGTTTTATAAAAAGTTTTTTTACGGAGAGAAAATGACTAACTTCCGACTCCCGCTCCTAGAATTTTAGATTCCTCGACTCCGACTACTGCATTGCAAAATTTGTCGGAGTGCAACTCTGACTCCGTAGCTTTGGCAAAATTTTATTTACGGAGAGAAAATAACTAACTTTCCGCCCCGACTCCGCAATTATTGGCTGAGTTACGGACTTGAGGGAAGATGACCGATCTTTACTCTGAGTCTTTGAATTTGAAACCTTCGACTCCCGACTCTGACTTCTTTACCTCAAAATCAGATTGATTCCGCATCCCTGTCCGTTTATTATTTTTTACGTATCTATTTCTTCAGATGAACGAAGCATATTTTGTTTTAAGAAATCCGCTTATAATGTAAAAAGGGTATGTTTGACACAATTTGCTGTCTCATGCAATTTAGAGAAAATTGATTATAAACCAGAAAGTCAATGTTTGTATACGGAAAAGTTGGCTCGTTTCGTTCTGGACGGGACTTATTGAGCAATCACGATTGCTTATTGCTTTCATTTGCCTGTTTTGATGTCCTATGATTTTATTTTCCCGCCAGCACCCTCTGCAGCATCACCGTCGACCGGTCGCCTCACGATGCTGCTCCTCTCGCGAAAATCGTCTCGAGGTTGCGTCCATATCCTACGCTTACACGCATACATACACGCACGTACACACACAAACACATACACACACATACATACACCTATATACATACACACACTCAAACACATACACAGACACGCATACATAAAGACACCTACACATACACACACTTATGCCTGCACACAGACACAAACACATGTGCCTACACACATACACATTCCTCCCCCCACACACGAACACTCATACACACAATTCCCTACACACTTATACCTGCACACAAACACAAGCACACATGCCTACACACACATCTACATTCCCCTACAGACAAACACACATTCCCCCCCCCCCACACACATAAACACACACACACTCGTAATTGCGAAAAACATAATTTGAATTCAAGAGGTCAAATTTCAAATTAATT
The DNA here is from genome assembly GCF_026930045.1 of Uloborus diversus. Lineage (NCBI taxonomy): Eukaryota > Metazoa > Arthropoda > Arachnida > Araneae > Uloboridae > Uloborus > Uloborus diversus. The sequence goes on along the minus strand of NC_072732.1, from coordinate 180,021,570 downwards.
TTTCTTTCTTTTTTTTTTTTTTTTTGTTCTTTCTCCAAAATTCTTGTCCAACTCCAACATTGTTAGTCTAGTAAATACTCCTTAAACTGCAAGGAAATGTTTTTGAAAAAGTAATCACCAGGTATGACAGTTTTTCTCAGCACAATAGAAACGCTCAAATACTAGGGGAGACTGGGGCCAGATGACAAGCCGGGCCAGATGACAAATGCCTTATTTTTTTCCGTTTTCTCCTAGTTAACAGCATCTACTGCATACTACTGGCTCTCCTATGTGCTGTTCGTTCAGCAGCAGTATAGATAAGTTGAAATCGCCATATTTGTGTTAGTTCTGAAGCTCTGGTTGTTTGCCGTTGCCACGATCTAACTTTTATGCATTTTTAAATAAGCTCTGCTACAGATACAGAAAACTTATATCGTGTCTCTTTAGTATTTATGAGTAACTTAATTAAAATACTACCTATTACCATGAATAAATGTCAATGAATCGCCTTCTTTCATGGCAATGGAGAAGAATCCGTTCAAACCGGCAGTCCGGGGCAAGATGACGGACCGAAACGCGGGGTAAGATGACGAGCTCGTCATCTTGCCCCGTGTTTCTGAATTTGTTAAACTATGTTGCTCATTTTATTAAATCCTGTAAACGCTTATTTGTCTGTGTGTTTGTTCTCGCGATCTTACGCTTCTATCTCCTTTAGGGTAAAATGACGCATTGAATTAAGAGATGTGTCGTTCGAAAGCCGGTGACCAGAGGCTATTTATAAACTAGTTGACCAAATGACTAGTTGACTGAACTAAAACCAAGCGAAGAATCTCCTGTGCTGTTGATTATTGACAATTTATTTTTCGGCCTATATATAAAAACCTATTTTGGCCAAGCATGTGACAACTTTATGGTCATTTATCTAGGACAAACTATCACAATGCACAAAATATTGGTGAGCTTTTGAGCACAGCTTACTTTAAAGGAGCTACAGTTGGAAATGCCGATGAAGAGTTTAAAGAATGAGGGATCGATAGTCATAATTTTCTTCTTTTTAGCGGACAATGATGTTGTTGGCGATTAAACTGAAAATAATAGTTCTAATTCTCAGACCTTGGGAGTAGAAAACCAAAATATAAACCCTCCAGACGAAGCAGAAGTTATGGAAAATGCAGATTCCGATGCACCAAAAAAGCCTGTTAGTGTTCCTGATTTCAATGCATTGCCTAAGGCACCACAATGTGAGAAAACAAAAAAGAAGTGCAGAAAACTGAGCTCAAACATTCTTACAAGCACACCCATCAAAGAAATGTCAGAACAAAGAGCAAAGCAGATGGAAAAAAAGGGATTATTTAAAAAAAAAAAACAGGTAAATAAGTTTGTGAATCTAAAAAGCAAATTAAAAAAAAAAAACTAAGTCCCTTTAGGTCCAAGTCATTAGGTTAGGTACAATTCATGCCAAGCGATTCAGTTGCATCAACTTCAAAGAATGGTCTTATAAGATCCCAGCTTGTAAAGAGGAATATTGTGATTCTCCAACAGAAGAACAGAACCAGTGCTGTGAAAGTCACGAGTAGTGGCATGAGGTATGTTCCAATTATGAATGCCCTTTTTATTTGTGTCTATGCACAACTTAATACTTCAACATTACGCTCCAATGCGTTACGCTTCATTTGATACTTTGTAAGATGTAAAAACACAGTTATCATTTTTAAAACTAGTTAACATATTCAAAATATAAAATGTGTTTAACATTTTTTCAACGCTGTCATCTTGCCCCAAGGTCAAAGTCATCTTACCCCAGTACTGAGGCAAGAGGACGATTTGTTAAGGTTATGAAAAAATAAAAATATCCTGCTTTGTTTTTATTTGAAAAAATTAGATGGTAACATATTTAATACCACAAAAGTCTACTCTAATAGCTCATGTGAAATTAGTTTTACTATCCCTAAAAATAAATTAATAAACAACAAAAAATGTTGCCCCTGTCTCCCATACGTCAAGAGTTTGTCACGAAGATTTTTTTTTTTTTTTTTGAAAAGGAAACTATAAATTTATTCATTTGCAGCTAAGAACACTTTGTTAATTGTTTAATCATCATATCCAGTTAATGTGTCAATGAATCACGAAGGAACAAAGCATTTCATGAATAAGTCCCCCCCCCCCCTCCGCTGGCACATAAAATTATTACGCTTTTGGATAGTCTCAAAAAAAAAATAAATCTTTTAATTTACTGAAGTGCATTTATAAATTAATGCATGGTTTTATTCAGTTTGTTTGAACTCATTAAATGAAGTAGTTTAAAGAAGCAAAATGAGAACAAATTGATTAAGAAAGTTTAAAAAAAAGAGAATAACATAAAAGTTCTGTGACTTAAAGTTGAAATTGTACAGTTTCTTTTGTCATTAATTGCACATTTGGGATAAAATATTTGCTTTTATATTTCCGCCATAAAGGTTTATTTTCTAATTAGAGTTATTTATTCAGTTAGGAAAGTGTAGAACAGTAGGTTTAAAGGCTAGGACAAAGGAATTCTTAAGTATATATATATATATGTATATAAATTATTAGTGAGGAAATAGTTAAACTAATTGAAGACAAATCTTAAGTAAATTAAGCTCATTGTTTAAGAATGTCAAAGAGGGTAAATTATTTGGTTATATTGCGGTGTATATTTCATTTCTTTTCTTTTTATATGAATGAAATATTTTTTCCTTAAAGTGTAAGCCCTAATCAGAGCTAAAAAGAAACAAAACACTTAAAAATAAGAAAATGACTTCGAGGAAAAAATTTTTTACAATTTTTTGAAAAATTTCCCTTATTTTCTGCTTAGATATTTGGTCTTTTATTATGCTTTATCTTCGGATACTAAAATTTAAATGTGAGTTATTCATTCTCTAATATTTAAATCCGTACTTGAACGAGAAAAAAATCAAATAACGAAGCAATACATTCAATTAAATGAAATATAAGAGGAGGGGGTAAAAAACACAAGTATAATAATTCCTTGCCGACGCTCGCAAATTTCATAAAAATCAAGCTGAAAGTTATGACAATTCAGCGCATAAAATTTCAATAAAAATTGCTGCTCCCTAATTCAAAACTAAAAAGACATTTACAAGCAATGAAATGAAGGCGGGGGGGGGAGGAGGGTTAGGCCATTACTAATCCACTACAGTTGAATCATCATTGTAAGATTTTCAAAGGAAAGAAATTTTAATTTTTTTCTGAAAAGAAAGATTTTAGAATCTGGGATTGCATTCAAGTATTTCAGGTTATTTGTCATATTTTTTAACATTCTCTTTCTCTATATACAGATTTCTAAATTATATAGTTTATTTCTCAAGCAAAGATTTACCTTTTATCCAAGCTTTCAGGCTATCTCTTAAAAAATAAAAAAAAAACCTACGTGCAGAAAAATCAAAGGAAATATTTCAAAGTTAAATTTGACAAATTTGCAGAGAACTGCATGCTTGTCACACACACACACATCACAAGGAGCCCTTTTCAATGCAAAACAAGTGAACATATAGTTGAAAATACGTCCAAGAAACGAAATGGGGCAGAACAGAAACAGTTTCTGGGTCATTATACAAAAAACGTACACTGTTAAAAAAAACCTGAAAGTTCAGGTAGTTTTCTGACTGATTTTAACAGAATATTTCCGTAATGCTTCAAAACGTATTTTTTCCTTCCAAAAACAGAAATATCACGAAAGGAAGTAACGAAAACAGAATTTTTCCATTTCTAGGGTTGCCGCTGTGCTGTATTTTGTTAGTATCCTGATTAGCCTTCAAGTTATGATAAACATCGCTTTTTGATAGTGCTTATTAAATCGCACTGTTACATTTTTTAATTAAAAGCTTATTTAGAATAACAACTCAGATGTCGAAGACAAAATAGATAGCTTGCTATTTCATGTCTGGAAAGTAATATACTCGTATGTCGAAATTGTTTTTACGCCTTTGGACTTTGTAAGTTTGGAAAAATGTTTGCGCCATTTTCAGACAGGCAGCTGTGTTTTGATCGCCCTGGTGATTTGATGTGAGTTTTACTGAGTCAGTATTAGAATATTATTGCGGTGTATTATTTTGCTCAATACTTCGAACAATTCTGTTCGTTAGTCATATTGTGTGTTCTAGCGGTGAGAATAGTTTTAGAATCTCGTGTTATCCATTTAAAATAAAGGCTATTGGATTACTTGTGTACAGACGCAATGGAGACACTTAAACTTAGCACCGCTGGTCACATGTAAGTATTGTAGAATATCTTTGTACATGTTAATATACAAATGTATTTTTCTTGTTAATATGCATTTGATAGAATTCCGATGGTAGCTGATTTAGAATTTATAGAACTATTATAAAGTTACTGTTTTTGCTCTAACGCGTTGTATTCTTGAAAGTCATTAAAACGTTAAATGCCAACATTTCGTATCAACCGGAGATTATCGTGGTGTGCGAGCAAGACAGAAAAAAGTCACTCAGTTTTTTTTTTTTTTTTTTTTTGACAGATTGAAAGTAAACATTTTGAATCTCTAAATAAAAGTATGTCTTGCTGTTATATTTTTTGCGAAAAGGCATAGCAGATTGTTAATCTTTGAAAATACAATTACAATTTTGACAAGAATAAGTTTTCTTGACTACTTAGAAATCTGGAAACATTCATTACTCCTTTCGGGATTTCATTTATAATAAAAAAATATAAATTATTTAATTTATTTCCTTAGGATCTCATCCAACAACTTATTTGAGATTATTGCAAGTTTCTTGTTAAAACATTTCGGGCAAAACGAACTGATTGATATGTTTAGCCTAAGTATAATGCTTATGCACTAAAAATCTATGTTGCTATTCCAATGAGTGAAAAATGCGGAAATCACCGGGGGGGGGGGGGTATACATCATCTGAGCAAAAAATTCTTCACGTGTATGTCAATGATTCTGTTTTTAAACACAGTAAATTGGTATGCGGTACCCTCCATCAAGTATATTATTCCAAGATAAAGTCAACCGGTTTTTAATGGTATTTTATTTGACTCATTCTGCAAAAAAAATATTCTATTTTTCATGTATGCTTTTCCATGCCATGCCAGAATATGTACGAGGAGATGTGGAAGGAAATATCGAGCAGTATCAGCATCAAAAATTGGTGTTATATTCAAATCCACTAATTTCCTTGCTGGTACTTTTCGATTATTTTTATTCATCTGAAGGTGCAAATTTCAAGATAGATGATTGAAAGGTAAGTTATCAAGCAAAAATTTCACTTAAAATATATTTAAGTAATAAATACAAATTAAAAAAAATAATAGTTTTTGAATGGTTAACTATTTTTATAATATATATTATTTTAAACATAGGATAGAAAAACGAGAATGAAATTTCAGTAAAATATGTAAAAATGAGAAACGAAAAAATAGCGCAACGAAAAATCAAGAACCGAAAGTTCTGTAAAGATACAGAAAATTTAAAAACGGAAAAATAGATGAACGAAAAATTTAAAAACGGAAAAATAGATCAACGGAAAGAAGAGAAATGGAATTTTCGTTAAATCACGGAAAATTTATAAATGGAAGAACAGAACTAAACGGAGAAATGAGAAATGGAACTTCTGTTAAGTCACGGAAAATAATTTAACGGAAACGTAATATTTACGGCAACTTTGCTGCCGGTACTTTATCCGTTATTTTCAGGAAATTTTTTTAACAGTGTGGTTTTGAAGTTGAATTATGAAAAAAATCTTCAATTTTTTAAAAGTTACTTTATATTGTTCCTTTTAGGCATCTTTTTACTCTCACATAGTTAGTCACATATCTTTATTGGTTATTTTTTGTAGCTTTGTTTTGTAGTTAAAATTTTGGATGTGAATGGAGGGAACGGATAGTAAATATATAGTTTAAATGTTATTTTTAAACCTTTCATTTAAATAAACATTGCATCTTGTATGAGGAACACGATATGAACTGATCAAAATGTACACATCTTTCTTAAAATGGATTTTTAAAGGAAGTTGTATGCTCCATTTCTGATTGTATATCCTCCACTACAGCTATACTGTAACGGAGGATACAAATACTTATGTTTTGCTATGATCATTGTGTTGGTTTAGGGTTAACGAAACATGTTATTTAGAATTTACTTTAAAAAAAGTGATTCAATTTTAACTTTTTTTTTTTTTTTTGTACACAAACAATTCTTTCCTTTTTAACTCAAGAACGGAGGATATACGAAGTTAAGGATCTATTTGACTTCAAAGAGAATAATGCTGAAATTATTTCACACTAAGTTCTTTAGCTTCTGTATGAAGACCCAGAGTTGAAAAGGGCTAACTTGCGATTCTAAACCTCTGTAATGAGCCAGTACTGCCGTCTATAGGAAATTCCATTACCTTAATTAAATCCTGAATGGAGGATAAAAGAAATATTGTGACAGTGAATCAAAAAATTATGAATGTTGTACATTTTTTTTACAACATAATTCTTTTAACCTATTTAAAAACATCAAATGATTTAAATTTCACTATTAAATCTGTTATATTGTTTTGTATTGATTTAATAAATGAAAAAGTACATGGAAAGAAATGTGTTGAGACATGTAACGGAGGCATACAAGTTTCCCTCCGTTCAGTGAAAAAAACATTTAAAATTTTTTATAACATCATCATTTTCAAAATTTGTTATACTTTTCTAAATCTCATAAAAAAGTGCTTAAAATTGAATATTTTTGAAACTAACCACCCTGGACCTATAAAGGCGCCTTTTATGTAGAATGATATTTCTACGAAAATAACATTAATTAGTTGTAACGCTTTTAGTGTTATATTATAACACATAATGCCATCATCAGAAAAGAAATTCGCATTGTACGAGGAATAAATATGCACAATTGTAATGTTAAAAATACATACAATTGAAAAACATTAATAATAAAAATATTTTCGGACTGAGAAAAATGGTAATAAAATTGATATTCAAAATAATTCTCGGAATCATCTTTGATGAAAAGAATTAAGGTTAAATATGATTTAAAGAATAACCTTATTCGTAATTACCAAACCGCGTTAAAATTTAAATAATATTCCAAAATTGTACGGCATTAATAACAAGTAGAAAGACTGTCCAATCGGATAGGATACTGCCCAAAAAAGTTTTTATCTATTAAACGTTCAATTGATAATTCATAGTGAGAATGCTGAGAGATAAAATTAAAATCATTGAGACGGTTTAAAGCTGCGATAAGAAAGCTAATGTGTATTAAAAGTCTTTGAGTCAATCTCAGATTTCGTGCTAAAATTAGTTATAACTACAGTTCCGATTGAACAAATGTTATCTTCCCCAGAAAGTTCCATTCTTTCGATTTGTATAAAAATGTTAAAAATGAAAGTATGCTTTCACCACCAACATTACGCAAGAGTATTAGCAGCGCTTTTATTTAATATATCTAAAAAATTTAAGTTCTATGAACATGAGACAAGGCTAAATAGCATTCGTTTGGAAATTTTTGAATTTTTCGATACTTGACATAACTTTGAATTAAACTCTTGGCCATTCTCGAGGACGTAGCGGGACAAAGAATAAAACCTGCATACATTCGCAAAAAAGATGGTTTCAAGAAATAAGCGTTAGTTGCGGCGCCGAAAAAAAAAATCCTTTTTTTGTTTTGTTTAAGAAAGAAAAAGGAGAAGAAAGAATAGGAAACACAAGGTGGCTGAGATACATCGTTTATGAGTTAATAGATGTTATAAGACATTTAGAGTCCAAAGAACACAATTAGAACGCAAGAGAAACCAATTAGAACACATATTAGCCGTAAACAAATATAGTTTGGAACAGTTAAATTACAAGTAACTGAACTGAATGAGCTCTTTATGCTACCTGCTTTTGTACTAAAAATAAGAGTTGTGAATTGCTCGTTACTGTCATTTAAGAACGTTTTTTCGTCCTGATTTAAAAAACATCTTTCATTTTATGTTCAAGGTCTTGCTTTCCAATCTCAACTAGCTAAGAGTTAACTATTTTAACCTTTTTGACAGTTCATAAACGCATGTATAAAATCTTGTTTCTTTGAAAAGACACGTAAACGTAGCTTTCTCGTTATGTAAATCCTTTTTAAAATAATTTGAAAAAAAAAGAAAAAAACATTAAATTTTCCATTTCTGGCAGTAGTGAATAAAATATTCAATAAAGAAACAAAGTGCTTTCAGGTAATGATTTTCGAACGTGATTAGCCATTAATAGCCATTAAAGGAATAAAGAATGAGTATGAATTCAGAAATAGAAAAAAAAGAAGTATTGACCTTGCGTGGCAGGGTCATTCAAAATAAAAATATCGTTAAAGATGCATCAATCCAATCATTATGAAAAAACATTGTTTGTCTTTAATATGCATAGAAGTAAAGGTAAATAACTGAGTACTTAGCATTCAGTTTAAATACATGACTATAATAGGGTAGAGTTTTTGCTTTCGTAAACATTAATATTCTTATAAAAATATACTGAAGCAATTAGTTTATGAAATTAGTACTTCATATAGAAGTTCGAAAGAAAAAAGAGTCTAAACAAATGAAAACACTTGATACAATAACAAAAGCAGAAGCACGAAAGCTGTTTTTAAAGAAAGCACTGTTTTGAAATAAAAAAAAGAACAAGTACAGCTAGAGCAAAGAAATTTGTTTCATGAATCTACCTCTCTTACGCTCTTCTTCGATATTGCTTCCGTGATTTTCCAAGCATTTGTCATAGCGTGGTACAAGTTTTTGTATACCTATTCGTAGAAAGTTGCCGCCTGTGTAGTCAACCACGAGGACTCTTAAAGGGGGCATTTTTGAATATTCTCCGGACTGCCCCGATCTCACTCGCAGCAACTTTCATTTGTTTTTTCATCTAAAGTCTTTCCTTCGCAGTCGATTGCACAACATCAATGATGAGCTCAGAGAACATGCTATCCTATTGTTGACTATAGTGGTTAAAGTGGCTGGCAACTTTCTACGAATAGGTATACAAAAACCTGTACCATGCTATGACAAATGCTTGGAAATTTTCGGGAGCAATGTCAAAAAAATAACATAAGGCTGGTAGATTGGTTTTTGTGCAATAAATTTCTTTGCTCTGTGCATACTTGATGTTTTTATAAATTTCAAAACGGTATTTATTTTAAAAACAGTTCTTGCACAAGATCTCTGAATATTTAATTATTCATTACATAACATAATTCATAATTTACATTCTATTTCGTACGTTAATAGTTCTGATATTGTTAACTAATGACCTTTCCTTTTTTTTCAGAAAGAAAAAAAAGGACAATAACGGAACTGGCAGACAGAAACTATGTTTTTATTGAATAACATAAGCTAATATGGTTTAAGATATATTGGAAGAAATTTTCGAATTAAAATTTAGTTAACACAGTTAAATTTATCAATTCCGCATTATTAACTTTAACACTATGAGCTTATGTTACTCAATGAAAACACTGCTTATGTTAGCTTGGTCGCCTGAAGCTAAGGTTTTAACAACTAGAATATAAGTTTATAATAATTAAGCAAATAACCGAATTAAGTTTTAGTTAAAGATTTAAATTTATCAATTCAGCATTATTAATTTCAACACAATGATCTTAAGTCATTCAATAAAGCATAGTTTCTATTGGCCAGTCCCGCGACTACTTTTTTTTTCTTCTAACATATCACTCTGTACGGGTGGGTTTAAACCACCAACCTTTCAGTTAACAGCCGAACGCGCTAGCCTTCTGCGCCATGGAGGCTGCGCTCTGGATGTTACATATACGTCGCCATTTAATAGTTTGATGTGCAAACTATTTTCATCCTCTACCACAAAGTTTATGATCTTTAAACTGCTAATACTCGTTTTTGTCATGGCATTTACTATTTCATGGTGAGGAAAAGAATAATGCTCCCAGTTGATTTAAAATTGTGCTTCGAAAGCTGATAACTTGCTTAAAGAGCAGTGGGAGCATTTTACTATATTTAGTAAATTTGGCGGAAAAAAAAGCGTTTGAAGTCACTGGGACGTCGATAATTTCGCAGGTTTAAAATAAGCCTAAGCTTTAAATATTAATTATGAAGACACAGAACTTTATCTAATTTGCAATGATTTTTAAAGTTAACGTTTTCGAAAAATATTTATAAAATTTGCTCAAAACACTTTTCCTGCCTAGAAAAGAAGTAAATTTTATCATTTACGATATGAAAATAGTTTTGAAACTATGCTTCTTAGAGCACGTTGGTGCCGGAAGTGGAATGGAGGAAAAAAACATTTAAAAGCGTTATAAATTTAAAGTTTTCTCGTTTAAATATTTATCTAGATCTAAACCTTTGTGCACATTCGTCCTCCGTGTTCGCCTTTTAAAAGGTTGGTGTTTTAAGCAAACTTGAAAAAATAACATGGTGTTTAGTTTTCTCATTGCTTGAAGTTTCAAATACCTCTAGAAGTCATATTTACAGTGGCTGCAGCCATATAAATCACTTTTGTTCTCCATATTTTGGTTCCATAAAGCGTTTGATTCAATTAAGCAGCAAACTCAATTGTGGAAAATTATTTGATTTGGAATGGCAACAACCATTCAACGCTTCCTAGCATGAACTCGAATCAAGCGTTCAGTCGCCACTGAATTACCGTCGATGAATGTAGAATTTCGATATTTCGATGTGACGAAAGTCACCCCCTTTGTTGGGACTTATGCTCCCAATCTTCGATTTATATAATTCATCTGCACTGTATATACGTTTCAACTAACATTCTTAATTAATTTGTTTTTCTAACCTCAATAAGCGTTTGTTGATTTTTGAATTTGATGTGGCAAGGTTTACCCACTGAACCATTTTACACAATAAAGCTGGATTTTGTTCTGTTTCTGACGATTTGATTCAATAAAGTGGTTGATTCAATTAACCACTTTTCTCCGCACACACCCCACCACTTAGCTGGTAGGCTTAGGTTCCACCGTCCGGGGGGTCCGCGTAGCGGGCCCTCCGCACGGCTGAGTGCGACGGTCGACAGTCATCCAAGCCACGGACGGTCTTGGTGCTTATTGCGCCGGGGAAGGTCCCCGTGCTGGGCGTCAGTTCAGCTGGGAGTTTACCCCTTAATGTGTGAGTCCTGCTCGCCATGAGATACGGGATACTCCCCGTACTTCTTTGGCGTGCCATGGCTCCCTGTAAGGGAAGGGGGTCAAACACAAAAATGCATAAATACACCTATGCACTACTACATTCCATGCACCACGGCTGATTCAATAACCGGAGTTCGCTGCACTGGAAAATTTGTATATATATTGCAATCAAACGTATGCTTTAAACATGCACAAAACTCTGTCTGAAAATCTGGATCTCTCTGGTGCGCTCAGCGCCAAAACCGTTCGGTCGATTTTCATAAAATTTGAAACAAAAATAGTTTGTAGCATGGGGTGTGCACCTCGAAGCGATTTTGTTCTTCTTATATTCCAATTTTAAGAACATTTTACCCAGCAAATTATCATAACATGGAAGAGAAAATTACAAAATTATCATAACTTGGAACCGTAACATGGGCGAGTCATTTAACGTAGCAAATTAGGTAGAAATTCATCAGCCATTATTTGTAAATATACAGGCAAACCAAATGACTTTTTAATTTTCTACTACCTGCAAAACCGTACGGGTATCACTAGTTTCGAATAAAAACAATATCAGTATGAAGGTAGATTAATATTTATCATTTTATATCTAAATGTTTTAAAATAAAATTTCAAAATTGTTTCTAACAATCTTTATACATAACAGGCATCCCTCTTATAACAAAAGCTTAATTCGTACCGTGTAGTATTGAAATCGTGTTGCACGAGACTTTAAAAATATTTTTAAAAACATTTTTTAAACTAATTAACCATGTACATAATATAAATATAAATCGTATTGTACCTAAATTATATTTTGTGTTACATTGTAATCGTGTTATACGAGACTTTGAAATAATATGATTCAAGGCAATGTGTACCACGTTGTACTAAAACCAAGTTTTAAGGTACATATTTTAAAATCGCTGAAATTTCGGTTTATCAAAGCATACAAACGAAAACTGGGAGTCCAAACAACAACGGCTCGACTAATTAAAAAATTAGATTTGTTACAAATGACAAAACTTAGTTCTTTTACATACCTCAAACTAAAACTGTTATGTTCTATAAGAAAAAATTTTTTATCAACTTTCTTTAGTCATAGGCGGATTTAGGACAGAGTTCCTGGGGGGGGGGGGGGCAGGATTTTTTTTTTTTCTGAGCAACATTTTTATTGCCCCCCCACTCCCATGTCTTTGTCTTTTTCCTGTGATGCATAAATCCATGCTTTACTTTTTTGTGTGTCGTTTTCATTAATGTGTGTTTTCATGCTGTCCTTTTTGAATTGACCTTAAGAGAAAGAGAGGGAGTTGGTGTCGAGAGTGACGCAGGGCTCCCTTTTAAGTGGGAAATAGAATATCTCCAATTTTAGGGGGCCGGGGGTTTCTCCCCCGAAGGAAATTTTGTAAAATGGACATAAAATTCTGCATTTTGAAGCCTTATAAAGGTTAATTGGATAGACATAGAAATTAATAACTAGATTATACAGTTGTACAGTATTGTTCAAACTTTGTAAGAAACAGCCATTTTAAGTTCGAAAGAAAAAGTAAACTATAGATTTCTCATTACAACAAACTTTTTTTAATTATAAGTAGTGCAGAAAACGGAAAGGAATAAAGGTAGTGTATCATTTTTTTTCCTGGCCAAACAGATTAACAATATGGTGTAGAAGTAAGTGGAGCCCACTTTGCTTAGGATTTTCAAAGACTTATCTAATTATTTTTAATTACTCTAGAATAAATAAAATTATTTAACGCACTTCATTTGTACTTTCTAGTCTGATATATTCGTACTTGATTGTAAATTTTTACAGTCCTGTTCTAACATTGTAAGAAATAGCTATTTTAAATTTAAAAGAAAAAAGAAACCATACCTTTCTCATGACAACAACATTTCTTCAGTTGCAAGTGGGGCAGAAAACGAAAAGAAATAGAAGTGGTGTGTATTTTTTTCCGTGCTCAACAGATAGACAATATGCAGAAGAAGTAAGATAAAAGCAATCAATACAAAAAAAATTTCCAAAATACTGCATTCGGGATTGAATAAATAGTAAAATATGAAACATGTGAGTCACAAAAATTTATTTCAAATAATATGTTACAAACGTGAGAACCGTGATTTTTACATTTTTAATACAGGATGTGGCAAGGAGCTGAATTTAACATATTTTGGCATTCCTCCCCCTCTTTTAAAATTTAAGGTTTGTAGCGACACATTTCCAAATATTCAAGGTTTTCAAGCACTTAAAAATGAAATTAGTTTTTTCAAGCAATTTCCAGTTTTTAAGGAACGAATCATGAATTTTTTTTGGGAGTTAGGGATCCACTTCAAAGAAAGGGCAATAGTTTGTTTATCTTATAGGCAAATTTGGCCCTGTTTGTAATTCACTCTTACCTGCAGATTTTTGCTTGATTTTTGGTAATTTTTACGAAAATTCGTCAGTTTTTACGGTTAAAGGATTTTTACAATTTTACAAATCTTTGTTAGGTTTTTATAGACTTTTATAAAATTTCAGCAAATTTTTCCAAAACTTTTGATGACTCAATTATTTAGTTTTCAATAATGACATGGACTGACTCACTTTGACGATTATGACTAACCTTACTTTTTAAACAGTATTTATAATGTAAGTAAAATTGTACTCTCTCTCTCTCTAAGTAAAAAGATTCATTTAATCAGAATACTCAGATAACTGAAATTTATTCAGTATGTGATAGTATTTATTTTCTCTCTCTCTTTAAAGAGAGAGAGAGAGAGAAGAAAAAAAACTATGTTTTTTAGAATTTCTCAAAAAGCCAATTAATCTACTAAGAACATAAATATTATGCACAAATAATACTTTAAATGTGGACACAAATCATAACGAGTAGATCGTTCTATTAGCGTGAATGGGGGGGGGGGGGGGAGTTTTTTCCCCTTTGCTTTAAGTTCTAATTTGTTAAAATAATCGTCAATTATTATAAGTGTTGCAGCTTAATGTATAGCTCGTTTAGCCTATATTTTAATTCATATACTTGCCCAAATGGTTTTAAGTTCAAAATAGTGAATTTAGACACATTTTCAGCACCCTAGTGACAGCTGTATTATTTGTATTTAATGTTCGTCCCCCCCCCTCCCCATTTCTTTTCTCCCATCAGAAAACGACATTCGCTTTTCTCTTCATTTTCATTGAACTATTCAAAAAAGAAAAAGTCATGATTTTTTTATTTTAAGATTTTGGAAGATGTGTTGTTACTACATAAAGTCGTTCCAAAACTGGGGGAGCACTGCTCCTATGCCCCCCCCCTATAAATCCACCCATGCCCTTCTGAACTATTGAAAAAAGAAAAAATAATAACTTTTTTTTTAATTTTTGGAAGATGTGTTGTTATTACATAGTCTTCCCAAAACTGGGTTTGCATTGCCCCCCTCTGTCCCCCCATAAATCCGCCCATGTCTTTAGTAAGAACAAAATGCATATTATCAGAAAGAAAATCTGAGCTTTCCAGTAGCAATAAACTTCGTCTGAGCAGCAACAACGAAATAAAATATAAAATATAATAAATAGAATTATTCTATTTATTATCGTTTGCCAAATTTAACTTATGTTCAACCATAATGTTATCTTCTTACACGTATTGGAAACAAAATAATTTTCATCCTTTTGTTTTCAAAACACTGATGATAAAAATAAGTGTTTGAAAGTAAAAAGTTAGCGCTATACGAGCAAAACCAAACATTCGGGCAGGAGACAGCCACAATTTTCCTCATCAGTTTCATAAAAAAAGTAAAAATTTTTTTAGGGTTAACATCACTCATTTTTAAAACATTGTATTGAGCAAAAATGAAAAGACTTTCCAAATTGTTTGAGGAAACAGTGATTAAACTGTGATGGAAATAAAACTTTTGTCGCTAAATTGCTTCCGCAGAAAAAGTTCTTCATTTTTATGCACTTGTTATGCTATTTCTATAGCCTAAGCATATAGGTTATGCGTTATTAACCTTTTCCAGTCGTAACATAAAAAAGGACATCTGGCGAAGCGACAGTTAAATGGAGACGCAAAAGTTCAAAAACTTAGTTGGAGATATAAATGGCAATGACTTAACGCACGACTTATCTCATGAATTTCAAATACACTTAGGTCTTCTTTCCGTCATTTAAATGCCATTAAATGCATCTCTCATTATGTAATTTGAAGAAAGAGAATCTTGGAGTAATTTGGAGCAACTTTGAAGAACATTTTCTTACGAAACAGGCATATCGAACACCTATTCTAATAACTATATTTTTGACCATTTCCAAACGCTCATTTTTAATTCAACAATTTTTAAGAAGCAAATCAAATATTCATTATATGTTTCTATCAATGTATCTAGTGATGGAATGTATGCTGAAATATTATAAAGCTAGTGGTACCAGCCCGGCTTTGCCCGTAGAAGAAAATTAAAAGGTCATTTGATTCGCCTGTATACTTACAAATAATGGATGATGAATTTCTCGCCAGTATGTCACGTTAATTTGCACGCCCTTGTTATGATAATTTGCTCGTCCATGTTACGGTAATTCACTCGGTAAAATTGGCTTAAAATTAGAATGGAAAACAACAAAATCGATCTTTCGAAAAATTGCTTCGTGATGTTCATCCCTATGCTACGTACTAATTTTGTGCCAAATTTTATGAAAATCGTTCCGAACGGTCTAGATGCTATGCGCGTAACAGACAGAGATACAGACTTTCATCTTTATCATTAGTAAAGATATTATTTTGAACATTCCTAAACATAAATGACAAAGCTAATGACGAATGTTCGATAATTAGAGAAATGAGTTTTACTATGCGCAAAAAATGGGACAGTTAAAGGGTTACTATTAGTGATTTAATTGTTCTTGAAAAGCTAAATATTCAAAAGTATTGCATGGAAAAATAAGAGAAATATATGGAAAAAGCCACAAACACATTAAAGTTTGGAAATAGATGGTAAAGAATTTCAACACTGAAACAATAGCAAAATCTTGGATGACATCGAAAATTTTGTTTTATTCACACTTAAATATCATCCTTGATCATAGAGTAACTAAATTTAAGTAGAGATGACACGTCTTTGGCAAAAAGGACATAAAATTGAAGCCGGAATGATGGGATAAATCGGTGCAAAGACGGGTGTGGTTGTGATAACATGGTTGCTTCCGACCATAGATGTAGTATTAATCGATAAACTGCTAGAAACTGGTTCCATGGGTAAACTAAACGAACTATTGGACGGGGAATTGTCCGAAAAGCACACTTTTGCCGTTAGCCGGTAGGATGCAAACAGTGTGCTTCCTCGTAAGCAATGCTTTTGCCCGTTTAATTCGAAATTCTCGAATTCAATGGCTGCCTTCCGCTACGAAGTTGTGCATCCAGTTATATACTACATCTTTGCTTCCGACCGAATAAAGTAGTTGGCGGACTGGTTTGTATTTTAATTCAGCTTTATATGCAATTTCAAAAAATATGCATTATAAACTTGAAACAATATCGAAGTTTAAATTAACTACCAATTGAAATTCCGTAATGCAATGTTTTGTATCAAAATGTATCCCAAGATCTTCAGCGAGAAGCTAACGATCTGGAGATACATAGGTGAGACTTCCGGTTTCAATTTCGTAAGCGTGTCCTCTCTATCTTATTCTATGTCCTTGGTGGAAATACGCCTGCAACCAAAA
Source organism: Uloborus diversus (assembly GCF_026930045.1). Taxonomy (NCBI): domain Eukaryota; kingdom Metazoa; phylum Arthropoda; class Arachnida; order Araneae; family Uloboridae; genus Uloborus; species Uloborus diversus. The sequence goes on along the minus strand of NC_072732.1, from coordinate 180,004,792 downwards.
GCTATGACACTAAAAACTGGTTTGAAACACTCAAGCGTTTCAAGGCTTAACTATAACAAAGAACATAGAAAATCAAAGTCAGAATCAAAATCAAAGTCAGGTAGAAAATCATCCTCAGTACTGCAAAAAGCAGCTCATCCACTTTCTTTTGACTTCACAACGCAAAAACTGAAAGCCTCAATAAAATAACACTTCTACAAAGTACCAGGAAAGGACTGAACATTGCACCAATGTTCCAACATGTATGTCTAGGAACTGAATAACAATTCCTAAAGTTACTCAACACGTGATGGCAAAGTTCCTAAATAATGAAAAACGACAATAATCATACCCATTCTCAAGCCCATTAAGGATTCAAAACTTTGCTCGATCTACCGTACAACTGCTTCAACCAGTGTCATGTGCAAGCTGACAGAGCGTATTATTTGCTCAAGACTCCAGCACAGAAAATAATGAAAAAATAGTTATTTTCAGACCGCCTGTGATGTAAGACCAGATTACAACGACGGATCAGGTCTTTCATCTATGTTAGTCTATCACTGATTTTTATCAAGATAAACCTTCAAAGAAGACAGCAGCAGTGTTCTTTTATGAGACATCCACTTTTGATCGAGCATGGAGACACAATTTGATGGGTATAGCTCATGACACAGTAATAAAAGGTGATGTTCTTATTTGAATCTCAGAATTTCTAAAAGGCAGACAAATGAAGTAAAATTTATTGGCGTCATCTTAAACGAGCTTGGGTGGGAGTCCCACAGAGCTCAGGACTGAGTCCAACTTTGCCTTTTATATGTAACTAACATTTACTCCCAAATTTCTGAGGATGTAAAGATTGCATGTTACTCTGACGTAATCGTCATCTGGCACAACAGTGTAAATATTCAGTACTCAGAAAAAGTGATAAATGAAAAAAATAAAGGACAAAGGGCCGCCAAGGTACCCTTGTTTCAATGAAATGCACTTTTAATTACAACATATTCTTCTGATCTAATAGAGCATTACAAAGGGAGATCCAAAGGCGAAACTGAACGAAATTAGAAACAAAATAATTGATTCACTACATCATAAGACCCTATCTCTGCCTATAAAAACGGATTTTTTGACTTGTTTCTTAGTAAGGGAGGCGCTTGCGCTCTCCTCTAGATGCCTGACGGACACAGAATTGAAATTGAAGAGACAACAAGTAAAGTATCCTTAAACTTCACAGGAAAAATCGTAGCCATTCTCAGAGCGCTTGATGTGTACCTAAATCATCCTCCTGTGAAACAACGTAATGGATTTCCTTACTTTAGTGACTCAAGATCATCACTGCAGGTCATCTATTACAGTAACGCGCGCCTTATCTCAAACATGATTTGTCTTCTGCACCAAGTCAAAGGTCTAAACAAAAAATGTATCCTCCAATGAATTCCTTTTTATTGTTACCTGGAGATCAATGACATCAGTTAGCTAATTCAGGAATGTGACAACTCCAGAAAGACAGTTTAGAGATGCTAAGGTAAACACACCAGTAGAGGCCAGTGCTTCAGTAGTGGCCACTTCAAGGTTTATATTTGAAAAAAAGAGGATTCCAGTTGTCCCAAAGGATTCAAAAGTGCAGGAGTTACTGCCTCCTGCACGTTTGAATTTATTGGGAAACCCGGAACCTTTTTTTTCAAAAATAAACTTTGAACTGACTATTACTGAAGCACTAGCCACTACCAGTGTGTTGACTTTTATGCTTTCGTCATACTTATACTTGAAATTCGTTCAAAAATTTTTACTTAATTTCAAATCTCACAATTGGATATTGACAGAAAAACTGCAACCACGCTCGCAAGGTGTAGGATGAAACGTCACAAAAATAAAAAAAATTTCGCTGGATGAAGCCAAAATACGACCAGGTAAAATATCATCATGAGGGACACTGTTACGGAAACCAGTCACACGTCAGGAAACACTTACAGCAAAAATGGGGAAAAATAACTTTTTTTTTCCCCTCAGAAGCTCTGAATATTCTTTATATCCCAACGCTACGTGATGTCTATAAATCTCCGCTCAATGATATGTCCGTGATTTATGCTGTCGCTGTTTAAATAGAAAAGTATAAAAAGTTACTGTTTTATGGATTTCTTTTATGATGTATTGCATAGTTACTGAAGCTGAGATTTATTAATATTTTTAAGGAAATAGATGTTATTAACTTCATACATTAAATGCATAAGTACATACATGTAGAATTGAGAGCAAATATATTTTTACATTTTTGAATCAGATTAAGCTGAGTAGCTATAATTATTATCTTTGAGGACCTGTATTGAAATTTATGAGTCAAAAAAAAAAAAAAAAAACCAGCTATTTTGATTTTATATTCAATACAAAATACATTAAAGAAAGCATTTAATGAACTTTCCAGTTTACAAGCAAATGCGCAAAACTATTTACATTTCAAACGTATATAATTTCACTATGTGACTATTGAAAGCTGACGCAAAAATCCAAACAAAATTAAATATATTTCCAAAATGAAAATATCTGTATAAATGCTCAGATATACATAAACCATGAATTAAGTTCACTATCAAAAGGCATATGATATTCATAGCAAACACAATTTTTAAATCTGAAAAATGCTGAAAATTATTTTCTAAATACTTGTCTTTAGTCAACGATTTACAAATGCATAACTAAATGCGAAATTTTAAAAGCATGGTAATTTCCCTTGAATACAGTTTTAACTCAGCAAAGATATTTAAGCTGTAAAAACTGTTTCCGCTACTTGTTTACTTAACTTTTGTTTATCTTAAACATAAAAGTCCAGGATTGTGTACTGAATTTACTATAGAAAGCTACGTATTAGAAAATTATATTAAAATACAAATAAATTTGAAAACTGTTCGTGCAGTCAAGCTGCAGAGTCAGACGGAGACCATAAACTCCAGAAGTTGGGAGTTGGTAATTAATTTCCAACCAACTCCACAGCCCTGGTAAAAACTTATGCGTTTTAAATTTATCTTATTTTGATTCGGTCATATTTATCTCTCACTCGCGTCAATGTTAAATCTACGGAATACTGTTTTTCTTTTTTCATTGGTAGCTTTTTTTCTAATGCATAAATTAAAAAAATGAGAACATATTTAGAATCTACACATAATTTTCAGTTCTTTGACGGCAAAAAAATATTTTTTCGCACTGTCGTAAATGTAAAATGTTTTATAATTGTTCAAAAAATACTCTTTACATAGTTAAATTAAAAAATCTGCTCTTTACATGTTTCTAGCCAAGAGTTTCTTCCGTCATAGTTTGTTCGAAGCAAATGCATCTTCAAGTTTGGGATTTTATATTTGCCTTAAATTTCCATACAGGCGTTAATGTTAAGTTTTTTTTTTGAAAACTTTAAAATTGAACAATGAATTGTTTAAATCAAAAGCTTAAAGACATTAATGAGTTGTAATCTCGGAGACATTTCGGAAAAAAAAGTTTGTTCAAATCGGACAATAAATATTTACTTGAATGTTATCAGGGAAGAGAGGGGAGGGGAAGACAGACCGACAAACACTTATTTTACCCATCCCTAGTAATGAAAACATTCGGAAGAAAACCAGGAAAATTTCGAAAAAAAAAACGTTTTTTTTCCGAAGGGGTTTATTTCCACTCTGGTCCGAAAAAATTGAAAAATTGATTTTTTCTAACATTTCAAAAAGTTTTAATTGAAATTTTCTGCAAAAAGTGATAAAATTAGAATATTTTCGTACTTAAAATATGATGCTACTTTCTTCTTCCTCACTCCTTCCTTAAATGTTAAACCTTTTTAAGTAAAAAAAAAAAAATAATTTTCTTCTCAAAATTATCTCAATAATATCAACTATGGGAATCATTAGATGTGTGAGTATATATATATATATATATATATATATATATTAGGGCTGGGCGATGTAGGAATTTCTACATCGTGATGCATCGCCAACCTTACAACACGATTTAAGTATTATATTTTTTAATTTATTTTAAAGCTTTACTTATAACTGCTTGTTTAAATTTTAAATAATATTTTCAAGATGAAAAAATATAAATGACGCCCGATACTGCAAACAGATTCAACCAGATAGAAATTGTCAAACAAAAAAACAGCATTGAAAATGGAAAGATAACAGAAAATATTACAGACGAGTGTTTTGAGATTACAATGAACCTATTTTTTCAATGCAAAAAGATGTGAGCTTATGGAAACAGTCTCATATACTTACATTAATAAGGGGTTCCTCGAAGCCCCAAAATACGTGTGTTTTGGTGAATGAATATAAGATAAGCTTTGTTCATCAATGAATTTTCCTTTAAGACTTAAAAAAAATTGCTTTTCCTGCAAGTTTTCAGAAAAATAGAGGTCTTGGTTTACTAATGTTACTTCACCACATTGAACCTTATTTAGAAAAACCAATATCTGTAGTGAGGCATTTATTTTACTTCTTCGTGAAACAAACAGGCATAACTTTAATCACAGAACTAGGTTTCTGCTGATTGTGCGAACCACATGTATGACTGTCGTGCTAAACATAAAGTAGAATCTACAGTTGATATCAAACTGAGATATTGCGTTTTGCAGTTTGGCTCATTCATGTGTTTGATTCGAATGTCTTTTTTTTTTCAGAATTAAAAAAAAAAAAATAGTCTAATAGTCTAAACAAATGACCCTAAAATATTTTATCCATTAAGTAAAATACGAAACAGAGAACAACTTGGTTACAATAACTCATTTTTGTTCAAAAATGCAGGTATGACTATTTTTACTACTGTGCTTAGCGGATCGTATAGTTAACTGAATCTGCAGTTCAAATTTTGGTTCAGCTTTAAAAACCATCTGGCAGTTTTGGTTTGGGGTTTCTGTTGGAGATATAAAGGAAAACCAATTTAGTTCTGATTTAGACTTAGACATAGATCGGATTGGAAAAAATCAAAAATTAATAGCTCTCATTTTCAAACAGTAAAGATTGACAGACGTTGCAAGGAAGAGAAATTATACTTAATGTTTTTAATAAAATATCAATCACGTTTAAAAGTCAATAATTACTCTTATAATATCAAGTTTCAAATGCGATCTGAAATAGAAAATTTAATTGTTATGATTAGGCACACCTTACCCAATATTTGCTAATGATACTTCCACACACCTGAATGCAATAAACAATGATTTGACTTATTTTTGATGCTTGACCAAGAAAGTTGCCAGTTTTAAAGCAAAAAAGCAATTTTTTTTCAAAGTTAAACTTACTTGTATGTGTATATCTGTCAAGCAGAAAAAGAAGACGTGTGGACTGCATATATTTTTTAATGCTTTATATGTTTCAAGTTTCCTTTATATGTTCCAAGAAACACAATACTATTAAAAAACCCTGTTTTTATTCATAAAAAAAGTCAGCTTTTCCATTTTTTCCAGAAAAAATCCGATTTCATTCCACCACTTAAAAATTTCCAGAAATTTTACATCTCTACCCATCCCTAAAACCCTACTTTCTCATTTTTAACTTTTTGATATTTATTTAATTATTTTATTAATTTTGTCGTTTTCTTGTTTCTTGGGTGTATTTTTAAGATGCATTAAGCCTTTTTTCATGCTTTTTTTCTTAACTTCTTTACTTTTACGAGAAAGTAGGCTAAAATAGAAAGAAAAACAAGCTGATGTGCATCACATGACCTTTGGCGACCAAAAGACTGGCGATATATCGCCAAGTGTCCTCCAAATTATAACCACACTTCAGTTTACATCGAAATTAACAATGATTCCCCCCCCCCAAAAAAGGGGCAAAAGACACCTATGGTGCGTCCGAATTCAACCAAAAAGGGAAGTGCACAACTAGACCCCACTAGGAGTCTACGTATTAAATTTCAACTTTCTAGGACATTCCGTTCTTGAGTTATGCGACATACATACGCACGTACGCACATACATACGTAAATACAGACGTCACGAGAAAACTAGTTGTTTATTTTCTCGGGAATCGTTAAAATGGTTACCTCGCGTGTCTATACGTTCTTAGGCACTTATCCACGTGTGGTCGAGTCGAAAAAAAAAACCTCAACATTCATTCGGGGATGAACAAAATATATTTAAGGTCGATCTTTGAGTGAAATATTTTTAATGAATGCAGTACTTCCTTTTTTGTAAAAGGAAGTAAAAAAGTCTCTTAACCTATATAAAGTTTTCCCTTTATATCACCTTATCGGCTGTAACTAATATGCATTGTACTCGCAAACACAATTTCTCTATTTCGTGTCATTTACAGCAAGACTTGCGCCAATGATGGCATGAACGTCTCTCCTTTCTCTGACAGCTCTGATCGGACATGCTTTGGGTGTCACGGAAATGACATACCTACAAGCCAATTTAAAATCAGGGGATCCATTGGCAAAATAGCGTGTTCTTCCTGAACGAAGTAACACATACATGCTGTTCAATATTTCATGACAGAATTCCCGCTTCTTTTTTGACCCATTTTTCAGGACGAAAGAAAGACGAAAAATGTTTGCGGCGAAAATCAATTCGTCGAAGTGCGTGCTTTAATGAAATAGTGTTCTTGAAACTATGCCACACTTGATCATTGAAGTAAAAACTTCTTCTGGTGCTATTTTAACAACTGTAATGGAAAAACATTCATTTCATGAAGACATACCGCTCTGAAAATTTTTATTTTTACATTACTTTAGCCATACATCTCATTATTATCATATTTTGATATCTATCAACCCATCAATGGATTTTCGGTTGACATGCAGTAGAATCTCCTGTATTCAGATCTCCAGAATGAAGTTGAAGATTTATTCCCTCTTCTTCTTATGATTATTATTTTTCTTCTGAGCAATCAAGGATTGCTTATTATCTGCACCAGGCCGAAGTTGATTTTGCTCTTATTTTTCCGATTGTCATGACGACGATTGTTTTTATTTTTTTTAGAGGAAAATTTATGTTGTCTCAGTTACGAATCATCTGCGGTTTGATTTCAACTAATTTTTGTAGGGCAAGCAGAATTTGCATTAAAAAAAAGTTTATTTTGTTGTTGTTGTCAAATTACGTTTTTTAAGGAAAAAACACATATAGATGAACTTAAACACTAAAACTTCATCTAAAGAAAAATTTTTAAATTACTAATTTCCGTTATCTAAAATTGATAAGAAATAATAATGCATCATCATACGCTGTACATTTTTCTGATAAGCGCACAAGTGAATATCGGCTATAAAATCTTTATCTTTATTACCGCACCTTAATAACCATTTCTTTTTTATGGATCTGACTCAAATTAACTATTTTTGAAAATCACCAGTCAGAATAAGACGGGTGCAAGTTTATTGGCTTCTTGCATTCCATTTCATTCGTAAAAACATGAAACCCAACGAGCGGGGTCCTATCGCAATTTCTGATTGCGAAAAACAGAATTTGAATTCAAGATTTCAAAATTCAAATAAATCCCGGATGTCTTTTTTAATTGTATATTTACGCATAGAGACAGTGAGAATCAAGGGTATGTAAGTGGACATTTTCAAGTTTTGAGTAAATTGCGTTTAAAGATAAAGTCATTGGTAGGCTTTTATTAAAACGTTTTTCTAAATCATTCTGTATAGCAGCGCCTGCCAGGACTACTAGGGCTAAATCTTTCCTCAAGACAGAGGAGAGGTTTACCTTCTATTTGTACTGGTTATCTCCAAATTTTTATTTTGCCATTTATATCCCTTTGCTTCTCACTGCATCGTATAATAATGTTAAATAATGAAAGCAAGAACGCAATTCCAAATACACCAAACATTCGCTTCTATCTATATAGTAAGTAACAAACGTAATATAAACGTACATAACGTATATATAAAACGCAAAGTCCTTCATAAACGAAGAAAAAGGAAAAAATAACATTTTTGCTGTTTAAAAAAGCATAAAAATTGAGCTTTTGTATTGCCCACCTTGCAAGGGTATTCTAGAATATACTATTTTCAAAAGTGTGTGTGTGTGTGTGTGTTTTGTGAGAGTGTTTATAACCTTTTCAATACGACATAAAGCTTCACAAACAAGGTATGATTTTGAAGGTATTTTCCCCTGTAATATACCCCTAGAGTTCATATTTTACATATTTATAAAAAATATAAAATTAAAGAAATCGGATTGAGTCGTTCGCTTAACTTTCAAATTCCCGCTTGTATAGTCACAAGAGAGAGCCGGATAGCCCATAACTACATGTTTAAAAATATGTAGTTTAACTTCAGTCGATGAAGAAAATTATTTTATTATTGACTGAAATTTTGAACAAGATATATAAATATGTATAGGGAGTGTGAACTGATAGTAGGGAATTGAAAAATGGAGGTTTATTTGTGTATGAACCTTACACAAATCCGCAGTTTAAGTCGGATTTATACAAAACTTGATGCTGAAAAATTTCCAGAGGGTGGTTTCCGTCCCTCCAAAGGGAAGATAAACCGCAGAAAAGGTTTTTTCATCATAAAAATCCCCAGTTTTCATCGAAGTTTTTTCAAATTTGGCACAGATGTTCATTGACGCTGAAGAGTATTGAAAGGAAGATTTCGCCTTCCAATGGAAGGCAGAACTCCACCGAGTTTTCCTTGTGCAAATCCAGTTTTTGCCGGATCTATGCCAAATTTAGCACACCGGTTTTTTGACGCTCAGGAATTCACATAGGGTTCTTACGTTCCTCTAATGGGGAGAGAGGGAGAACCCTTAGGAGGCTTCACCAGAAGTACGTGAAACGGATTGCTTACCCGTAATAGTAACAATAACTTAATTTTTTAAATTTCTTAAGAAATCCAAAGAGGTCTAAATTTTTACTTTGAAACATGACATAGTTCTTTTCTACAAGTTGACGGAACTTTTACATTTTTTTTTCTTCTGTAAAACTTTTATTGTTGAACACGCGTCCATTGACACAACTCTTATTTTTTGAGGTAGATGATGCAACGCCGAGCAATGCAGCTAGTTAGTGGTAAGCTATTTGCTAGACTGTGCTTCATTTACGTGTCACTAGTCTTTGAAAAAGAGAACAGTGGACCAGTACTTTGTTCAAAACTGATGTGAACTTCTAAATAAGTATATTATATTGTCCTGTAACCAGTTCTACTAATTTGTGTCGTAAAACTTGTTTTTGTTTATAAATTTATTGCAGTAACTAGAAAGCGTGTCAAATTTAGAATTTGTTTTAATTTACATTACCTATATTACTCAGAATCTGGATTTTCGATTCTCAGGATTACCTTTGGTCCCAGTTAGTCTGGATAAAAGGATTTATAGTTCAAATAATAATAATCATTATTTATTATATATATATATATATATATATATATATATATATATATATATATATATATATATATATATATATATATATATATATATATATATATATATATATATATATATATATATATATATTTTTTTTTTTTTTATATATTAGGGTGCGTCTTACAATGCAGTTTTTGAAGAATTTTTGAATTTCTTATGAGGCACCCCTTTAATTGCTTCCTTTTGATGAAAAAACACCCACTTAAAAGTTTCATAAAATTTGAACAAAATTTAAAGGTTGCTACCAGCGATTAAAATTTTGTTCATTGTGAAAAAAATAGAGTAAAAATATATTCCCAATTTTTTTGCAATATTTGACATCAACATGAATTTGGGTTGGTTACGGTAGAAACATAATAAAAATACTTATTTCCTATACATACAAAAAAAAAATAATAAGCATTTCATGGTTGCTATGCTGTGCAGTAATGTCAAACAAAAATCATGCAAAAGTTCCACTACGACATTCATATCATTGGTTTACAATTTCAGTCTTTTACATTCACCAATATTGTAATTTTTTCCCTTTTGTTTCTAGTAATGTGAAATATGCAAGCTTTTTTCTGATTGCTGCTGATCCTCCAAACTACATGATAATACATATATCTTCAAAAAAAACTTGATGAAAAGACCTTTATGGTGATAAATCTTAATGTTAGTAATGAAATCCTTTTTTTTTTCCTTTGGTTTTAGTTCTACAACATCTGCTGTACAGTGCTTCATTGGAGGAGTTGTTCTTTTAGGTTTCTTTAAGAAAGAGACCAATTTGGAGTTTGTCTCTTCAGAAATGACACGTAGATGTCAAATAAAAGAAACTTGAAGCAACAGTTTCCTTCTTGTAAGTGAAAATGGTTTCAACAACAAAAGACCAAATCTTGATAAACTTATTGCAATTTTTTGTTCTTCAGAATCAGTCAAAGTACATTCAGTTGCAACAAAGGTTAAAAAAAAAAAAGAATACTTTCACTACAGTTGGTTCGGATTCTTCATGATTTTCTTTCTTTCAAAACTTTATCTTTTCACGCAAGTTCTGTTGTCTTTTTAAATAGAGATTTATTTGTTACCAATTTCACCTTGTCCTCCTAGTTTTCTTTCAGTTAGAAATAATTTCTCACCTGGAAGTGAAATCGTGCGTAAAGGATCATCAGCAAGAGCAAGGTCACGCAAATCTAGTGATGGATTCTAATAATCTTGTTTTTGATTATTGAAATAGAACACTTTTAATTTTCTTTTTGAGTTCTTAACTGACAACTTGTGTTTCTTTGAGTTGCTAATCAACAGTTAGTTAAGAGGTTGAGAGTTGATTGTAGCTACAGTTTATTAACATGATATAATAAAATATGAAATAATTTCGAAGTCAGTAACATTCTAATTTATTACTAATTAAAATTAATGACAGAAAGATAACATAAATAAATATTATAATAATCGCTGCAAAAAAAGTTAGATTTCAAATTTTGCAGCAATGGTAGCAACCTCTAAATTTTATTCAATTTTTATTTTTAAGATATGTGAATTTTTTTTTCATCTAGAGGAACAAAATGAGAGTTTGCCTCATGAAAAAATAACATCTTCAAAAATAAGATGCACCCTAATATATATATATATATATATATATATATATATATATATATATATATATATATATATATATATATATATATATATATATATATATATATATATATATATATATATATATAGCGCATTTTTGTTTTCATGGATGTCGTATTCCTGCAGCTATTTGTAGTGTATGAAAATGTTAGGTTAGTGACTTAAAATCGAGGAAGACGTTATACCCTCAGTGATGTACATCGGTAAGTTTTTGTTAACGCCGCAAACTCATACTAAGATATTTCATAAAATAAGTAAGGAGATAGCTATTAAGATCAAGATAGTGGATTAAATAAATGTGAATGATTGGGGAAAGAAAACATAATAACACGGTGAAATACATTTCGTATAATTTGCTTTAGAAATGTATAAGTCATTTTTTGAACATTTTCCTAGGTTTTCGTATGTTATTTTCAAGTTCATTTATATTCTATTAGTGTTGTAAAAAATTACCAGAAGCTTTTGGTGTGTAAAGATAAACTCTGCAAAACTGTTTAAAATGTTTAGTTAATTTCGCATAGATTTACTGAAGTTTGCCCCATACAAGAACCATTCTGTAAATCAGAGACATGTGCATCGATTCTTTATTGAACATGTGTGGCAAACAATCTTGAACTTACCAATGTAAGTCAACAGCAATTTAGAAAAATTTCGCATATAATTTTGCAAAGCCCCCCCCCCCCAAAAAAAAGTAATTGGTTCTGACTGATTATTGGTATCTAAATCAAGGATAATGTTAAAAAAATGGTTTTTCTTTGTCAAAAATATTTCGCTTGAAACGACAAAAGAAATGTGTAAGTAGTTGTATATTAAGTATGAGAGAAACGTATGTTCTGTAGCCGTTATTGCAATAAAAAAAAAAACTTTTGCAATAACCATGGCAATTTTTTCATCACGTAATTTTTTTATTACACCTCCTTTCATTTTAAGACAAGTCATTTTGCCATCTTCTGACCAAATGGAATCTCGCACACACCATCCATTGCTTATCGTTCAAAGTTTAATTCCTGTAAATTTTCTTTTAGCTGCGTGTGCAAAGATCACGCTTTGTCACGAAATAGATTGCGGATCTGATTCTTCTTTGTTTTTGGATAATAGTGAGAGAAAAAAAATAATTCTACAAAATTTTAAAATATCTAATGAAGGGATACGGCAGAATATGAAACCACTGGATTAAAAGAATGAATTACGAAAAAACACTTTCTTTTGCATAATTTGATGTTTCGTGAGCCCGTCGTAATCGCGAAAATTTAACCCATGCGAAATATTTTTTTAAGCACGTAATTCTGTTCATATTTAATTTGCGAAATTTTCAGCTAGCAAAATCCCTGTTATCTTCATCTTCACAAAAATTACGGCTCGAGAAAATAAGTGTTTTTACAGTAAATAAATAAAAAAAGCCATCCCTGATTGCTTAAAAAAAGTAATGCGCTAAATAAATTTTTATCATCAGGACACGTGAGGATGCGTCTTTATTATCTAATAAAAGAAAGGCAGAAAGAGGCCCCTTCTCACCTGGTAATAGAAGCATTAAAGTTATCAGCAAAAAGTTAATCGAAAATCAATAGAAAAATATACTTTGACTATTCTGGTTTTAAGTTACAAAACACTGTTTCATTTGCCGGCCAGATAATTTTCGAAAACGCTACAAAATTTGGGTCACAGAAAATTAAGAGAAACCTTTTATTTATGAAGATTTAAAAAAATCCTCAAGATAATTAATTTTTTTTGTCAAAAACTCATAAAAAATTTGGCAAAGCACTGAAATTAAAATTATTTTGTCAATATGGTAGGTCATTGCCTATATCACCAGACATGTTTGGACTTAATGGTGTAAATTAAGCTACTGTTGCATTTTCTTACTATCGGTTTTAAACTTAATGTTGAAGGCATTATTTATCTCTAACATTTTCTAGCGAACAATTTAGCATTTTTCCATAATCTGAAGTCTTACCTTAAAATGGAATGTTCTAATTTTTGCTTTTTTGATAACATTTTTGTTTGATTTGAGATAAGTAGCATTCATTCTTTTTTTATGCTTAATTTTTTCGTTGAGTTGTTTATTAATGTCATCCTCATAAATATGAAAATCAGAATATCTGATGAAACAATATTCTTTATGTACAATAAATTTCCTATAGTTCCATTAGCACATTTACCTTTTAACACCATTTTGTACAGTTTGACAGAAAAGTAAGAAGCTTTACAGTAAATGTATTTCATTTCAAAATTAAAAAACGGATTTTAGCTGAAATACTGTGTTTTCGAACTACAAAACAAAATAAAAATAAATGCAAGAATCTGACAGAAAAAAAAAAGTTATTACACTTAACATTTTTATCTTACAGTTGTTAGTCTTTCAATAACGATTCACAATGGATTCTGTAATAGCTCATATGCTAAAATTTCATCTAGTTTCTTAAAACTCCAAAGCATTACATCATCAATTACTGTATGATCAAAATTTAAGATTTTAGCAAATTTTACAGATGTGTAAACAATATAAATTCAAAGGCAATGAAAATACAAAACTAATAATATGAATTTACATACGAGATCATCACCCTCTGTCTATCTTTCATTTCCCACCTTGAAATATTTCTTGATGAGAAAAAAAAAATGAACTCGGTAGCTTTACCGCTGAAGACATTGTATTTCGTTTTTTTTTTCTTTTTTTAATATTTACAAGTAATCATCATCCTATTTAAAAGCACATAGTTCACGATAAAAATTATATCATGCTATAACTATAATTCAATATAGCAATATATAAGCAATATTATTAAACATGAACAAGATATTCCACTTACCACTTCCATTATGCAGAGAATTCACAGAGGGGAACCGTACAAACACGAAGAGTAATCCAATGCTGAAAAACATTGTTCAATATTGTAAATATCTCTGGAAACCAATAACTTTAAGCTTTAGATAAATTCATCTGAACTACATTTTAATGTTGACAATCATTTAATTCACCAAATCACAATTTCATCCAGCATGATGAAACGGCAAATTATCTGTCAATTCATTCCATATTCAAGCGGTTCTCAACACCTTTCCGATTCAAAGTGATGCAGGCGATTCTTTGAAGTTGCCGCAAGTGATGGGAGCGCCACGGCCACAAGCAGAACGAAGAATGATCTAGCGAGCTCAGAGCAGCCGATTCATATCCCATCCCATGACGAAACCACGGAATGTGGCAGCACGGCTGCGCACGAGAAGTTCCGGAGAAAGTTGGTAGGGGACAGATAATATGGAGCAGAACTATAGATCTGATACTAAATTCACCGAAGCTATTTAGTTAACTAAAAGAAAATTCCCAATGCCCAAGCACTACTAACACAAATGGATTTGAAATATTTAACAAAATGAAATGCGTTTAAAAGCTAAAATGAAGAGTTTAGATTTTGTATATTTTATTAAAGCAAATCACTCAAAATGGACTACAATTTTGATATGCAATATTTATGTTTTTTTACTTTCAAACTTTTTAATAAGCTTACAGGTAGTGTTTATTTTAAAAAGTCCTAAATGCTTAAGTTGTAGTTCAAACTACATATGAGGCAGTGACAAGCAAAGGGATGTAAGTGGACATTTTCAAGTTTTGAGTAAAACGATTTTATAGATAATGTCCTTGGTAGACTTTCATTTGATTTTCTATCAAGCTGTACAGCAGCACCTACCAGGGCTACTAGTACTATTGCTTGCCCCAAGACAAAGGAGAGGTTCCCCTACAATTTGAACTGGTTATCTCCAGATTTTTAATTTTGCCACTTACATCCCTTTGCTTCTCACTGCCTCATTATTTGTCATAAATAACAAATTACTTAGTTATACATTCATACTGATAATTTTTTCAAGAATATTCTTACACGACAGTTTTATAGAAAATTCTTGCAGTCATTAATTAATCCACCCGGGCAATGAAAACACATGAGGTGAGTTTATTTCTCAACTATTTATACGAACTGTGGGGCGACACATAGAAATGGGGTGGTTTCCTTCAGTCAAAAGTACTACTTTTAGTCATTGAAACGGATAGAATGAGCAAAGAAAAAAAAAAATACATAGACCCAGAAAATACTTTCACTTTCCCAACATTTATTTTTTAATTAATTTTTTTAAATGTCCTGTTTTGAAAACAAGCCGTGGTCTTTATGACGTCACAAATGATGCAATTTGGCGCATCTTTCTATTACGTTTCCACGTTATGATAATCAAGCAGCGAAATAAAATTGCGCTCTACGCTTGCTATCAACCATATCGTTGCCAATACACGTGAGTAAAGATGCGAATTAAATATTTTGTTCTGTGAATGGCAACATTGAATGGCATTTCATCTTTTGTGATGTCACACGACAGAAGCGTTAACAATGAAAACGCTACGATTTAAGTAATAATTTTTTAAAAATATTAAACTTAAATAAATTATTTAAAAAAAGGTCAGATCCTATGTTTTTAAGCATGCTTTTTCAGAAAAAAATACTTTTAAAATTTTGGAAACGACCCCATTTATGATTGTAGAACAAAATGTTTTCCGCGATGATGCCATAATGATAACACATCTCAATGGTTTATTTGTGCATTAAACCATTTTATATTAGTTAGCCTCCGTCACTCTACATGTACATCTTTAAATCATATGTTTTATATATTTTATCAATAATTGATACACATGCGAAATTAATTTCAGCAATGTAAGAAGCAAAAAAGTATGTGTGTGTTTAGGAAAATAATTTAAGAACTATATAAATTTATTTTTTGATATAAATCACAAATAAAACATTTTCCACACATTCTGAAAGTCCTTTATATTTGATTTAATAATATTTTAAACTTTGATTGTTTAATGTTGACAGCTTTCGATGAATTTTTCTTTAGAAAATTGAGATCTTGTTTTAATTGAATTCTCACATTTACAGTATTGAGATCTATAACAGCTAACTTTTTTATCTTTGAAGATAACGTTTAAAACTTGCGTTAACGAGTAGGAATATGATTAACCGAAGATGGGATCATGAATTTAAGTTTCATCGGAACTTTTAAGAAGTCTCTCAAAATAAACCTTTAAGTTTAAGTACACTACGTAGCCCAACAAATTTCATTATTTCAAAACATTTGGAATTTTGGATAAAAGAAAAGGAAAAGGGGAACGTTTTTAGAAAGCAAATATTTGTCAGTTTTAGAAATTTTCATGAAAACAGAGAACGCGTTAAAGTAACGAGAAATACATTTTCAAGCATCTATTTATTTCTTTCCTTACGGATATTTTGAATAATAAATAAATTAGTTTCTAGAAAAATATGCTTCTCCATTTAGGAGGATATAATACTTACCTAAGATAATGAAATACTGTATCAAAAATTAATCGTCATGGGAAGTTTTTAAGTTGTTCGAAATTGCTTCTTGGAGCCAGTAAGTGATATTTAACACGGTAATTTATTATCCGGAATAATTATACGAGATATATAATTATGCATTCAGAGGGGTTTAAAAATTCATGGTAGAAACTTTTTGGGGAGATAGAAGGCAGAAAAAAAATAGCATGATATATTCTATGCCTGGAAACACTAATTGCGTCAAATTAAAAGTTTTGAAGATTTGACTACATAAGGTCGGAATGAAACATTTTGAAAATGCTGAGAGAAGCAGTTGAAGCATTTATCAACCAAGCACATTGAAGGAATCTCCATCACCTAGAACAGCGTTTCCTAACCTTTTTCGACCCATAGACTGGTAAAAGCTTTTGAAAAAAAAACGCATATTGAATTTGTATATTTTTTATTATTTTTCATTATAAAAAAAAAAGTCGACGATCGTTAAGAACTTGTGAAACAATTTTTGCGGACCAGTATTTTTTTTTTTTTAACTTTTTTGCAAAGTAACAGTAATAAGAAGTAAAACATTTAATAAATAACGTTTACATAGCTAATAAAGGATTGTCACGAAAATATTCAAATGTAAAGATATGTGAATATTGTAATCGTAAGTAGAGAACCGGTTTGTAAGAAATCGTAGACAATTCCGTCGATTAATTATAACGTAGAAAATATAATCGTCGTAGAAAATAAAAAAAAATCGTACAGGTATCAATATGTTTTCCTCTTTCTTTATTTCATTATTTAAATTTTATTTCATGCATTTATTTTGAAGGTTTTTTTTTAAAGTCTTGGACGAGCAAAAAATCTCTGAGGTAAAATTTTTCTGCCTACCGTTGCAGGTCCAACGGACCACCGGTTGAGGATCGCTAACCTAGAGTGAGTATTTTCCCTAGATATTACTTCACTGATTTCTGCAGAACTTATTAAGCACTATGATTAAGTTAGAGGTTTTCCCATATTATATGAACACAAATAAATATATTTTGCAGATAAAACATTTTTAGGGGCTATTGACTTTAATTTTACTCTCGTGTATCGTCGAGAGACGATTCTACTTACTACCAATTAGGGCATTCCTATTAGAGAATGAGCACATCCCCAGCTAATGAACAGTTCTTTTAGAAATGAGGCTCCAGGAGTTTCTTCTTAAATGAGGCGGCGATAGTAACTCTATTTTGTACAATTCAAAATAGGATAAAGATAGAATTTATGAAATAAAACATGTGTTTCAAAAATGATGAAACAAAAGTAAACTATACATCAAGATATTCCTAAATACAATAAGAAAACATAAAAAATACAGTATATGAAAAAGCTTCGATGAAACTCGGTTGAAAATAACAATCCCAATTGTTCATTGAGTGGAAAGTTTTGTGTTTGTGAGCTGACTAGACAGATTTTTTTTTTTTTTTTTGGGCTGATACAACATTTTTATTTAAACCGCCGAAGACCCTGGAAAAAGATGGTCAGTGATTCTCCCATTTTTGGTTTTGAGCAATCACGAATTGCTTATTGTTTTCACTTGACCGTTTTAGGCGCCCTTCCGCCCACCCGTCTTTCCTTTAATTTTATTTTTGCCCTCGCCTCCCGATGTTGGGCCACGGTCTACTGACCCGTTTCCGATATTGCTGCTTCAGCGAGCACCATATGAAGATTACGCTGTAACCTACACACACACATGCCTGCACACACACATATACTCGTGATTGCGAAAAGTATAATATGAATTGAAGATGTCAAAAATTCATTTTTTTTTTTTAAGTAAGAAGGATCAGCTGGGGTTAAAAGAAAAATAGGGTTAATAGAGGCAAACTCCAACACCACAGTTAGGGCAATTTTTGTGACTAAACTGTTGATGAGTTAATATTAGATAACATAGAGACTAGATCCAGAACGTTTCGCGAGTTTCCAGACAATTGTGTAGCATCATCAATGTTTAAGGGTGACTCTTGTGAAAAAAGTTGCTTTTAAAAGTTCAATAATCTTATATTTTCTTTTCCAGCAAGTCTTCAAACGCGAAGTAATTAATTTCAACTAGTTTTATTCGCAATGTAGAAGGTCACCTAAAACACAAATTTTTGAAATTCACCTTTCCTACCATATTTGATGTGAAATTTAGGTGTTTCTATTTATCTCGTAAATATTATGCTATGAGGTAAATAGAAAAGAGTTTTTCGCTCATTTTATTTTTTTGAAAGACTAAAATTTTTATGTAAATTACACATTCGTGTGTATTTTACATAAATTCCTCGCAGAAAAATAATTTGAGATTATATTTTTATGATTTTCAAGATCGCATGCGACATACCGGACACAATTAAGCATTGTTGTTGTAGAATTTCTTAAACTTCTATGCTGATTAGGAATAGCGGTATTATCAATCTACAGCAACTACATGGGGAAATAAATTGTGTTTTGCATTCACCTTGCAGTCTCTGGAATAAAAAGAAAAACGCTTGAGTAAAATGAAGCACGATTTAACTCGCAAACAAAGTCATAAAATCTCAAATTTCATAATCAGTTACGCTCATGGACGCAATGTATATATCAATTCATCCAAAAGAAAGGAAAAGATTTTACGTTGAAACTTAGAAATTCGGTTTGCCTTTACCTTAACTGAACCTAATCAATAAAAAACGTTTTTACTCCCATATGTTACTATACGCTACAATCTATAATGAATAGTGAATTTCAGAAAAGGAAATATTTTCTGATCGGAGTACCTTATTGTTTGTACTTCATGACTGCGCGAATTAATCATTTTTCAAAGAACATCAATTATTTATTTGTAGAGAAAAAGAATTTTGAAGCTACGGAAAAAACTCGGGAATTTTCGGGGGAAATGAGAATTTTAGGAGTGAACAAGCTTATGTTCTTGCACGTATATCCTAAGTTAAAAACATGGTGACATAAGATTTTTTCAGATGACATCATTGCTAAAAAACCTTATATGCTCTCAGTATGAAACAAACTACTGAAAACTGAAATCGAATTAAAACAAAAAATATGCTAAAATATGTTTTTTTTATTGAAAGAAATTCATATTACTCATTGTTGTCTAAAAATAACTACGTAAGCAACCCTTGTTGAAATGATAAGAATCAAGGTTTTTTTTTTTTGTACAGAAGTTATCAGCTTCACATACATAGAGGGCTGCGTACAAAGCGCTTTGCCTCCGGACACACACAGGAAAGATTTATAACACAAGGGAAGGCAATAACACTCAGGGCACCGGCGGGAATCGAACCAGCGACCTCTGGTTTACAAGACGAAGCTTCTACCCCAGAGCC
Source organism: Uloborus diversus (assembly GCF_026930045.1). Classification (NCBI taxonomy): domain Eukaryota; kingdom Metazoa; phylum Arthropoda; class Arachnida; order Araneae; family Uloboridae; genus Uloborus; species Uloborus diversus. Next base: position 179,985,182 of record NC_072732.1, on the reverse strand, counting down.
ACGGAGCACAGTGGTGCCAGAGTGGAAAAAATTCGATTTTCGAAAGCACTTATTTCGATTATCTGGTGTATGATTCTCACACTATATAAGATACAGGATATAGGAAAGGCATGATTTTTTCCGCTGTATCGAGGGTATTCCCATTAATTTAGGCTCAAAGTCAGAATTATGTAAATTTTACCAAATTCCACTCTACTCAAGATGGGTGATAAAAAAGTGAAAAACAGTTAGAAAAAAATAATCAATTTTTTCCCCTGTTCTACGATGGTCAATTAAACCACTCATCAGTCAAACAGTGCAAAAGAATATTAGAGCGCTTTACAGCGTTATAAGTTACGAACTTTAAATTAGCATTGAGAACAGCTAAGATAACAAAAAAAGCTCCGGCTTCTTCCGAGATGGGGAATGTTATTTATCAAACTAGGGGTGCTTAAGTAATTATTAGAACACAAATCACCTGCCTTTATCTGCCTATCCGATCATAACACAAAAAAGAGAGGAAAAGGTTAGAGTACGTATTTGTTTGTTGCACTATTTAATTAATAGAATTGGCTCAGCCAAAACATTTCCCCACGTCAAAACCTATTTTATTTGAGTTCAGTCTAGTTGCTAACGTTGAGTGAGTTGGTTAAGTCATGAGCTCTATCAAAATTAAATACCGTGATTTGTGTGAGTGCTTGTGGAGTGGTACGAATTTCGACGTATTCCTTCGACAAAATCACCCTGAACTTGACGAAGGAAACATTTCTTTAATGCTGACAGCTCTTATCAAGAGTTTCTTGCCTCATTTTAATCTAAAAAAAAGATAAAGTAAATCGAGACCGGGAGAGGTTCAAAAAAATGTTCAGCGAGTGGATAGAAAATGAAAACGTTTTCAACATACCGGAGCAGGAATCTACAGGATGTGTTGGGAGACCAAGTAAAGACTTTGATGATTCTGGTGTACGAAGCAAAAAGAATAAAATACGTAAACTTCAAGCATCGTACCAACAAAGCTTGATTAATGCAGCTGCGACACATGAAAAGCACGATAAACCCAAAGTTTTGTCAGCCGATCAAGCATTAGCAATATTTCTCCAGGCCAATCTGACAAAATATCAGTACGAGGTGATTCGACAAACACTAAAAGACCTTGGATGCCATGTATTTCCAAGTTATAAAAAAATAATTATCTCAAAGAAGCAATGCTACCCTGATAATATGTTAATTAATGAAACACCTGCAGTTGTCCCTTTGCAGAATTTGCTTGACCATACAGCTAAACGAATTCTGGAAACAAAACCCCTAGAAGAACTAGAAAAATTAAATGAGCAAGAATTAATATTGACGACGAAATGGGGATTCGACGGTGCCTCAGGTCAAAGTGAATTTGCCCAAAAATATTCGATCAGCAATAACGATATAAGTGACTCGAATTTATTCATGACGTCCATAGTTTCTCTGAAGTTCACAATTCCAATTGATGTTGATCAAAATGGATCGATTTGGGAAAACGGTCGACCTTCTTCAACAAGACATTGCAGGCCCTTGAGATACAGCTTCCAGAAAGAGACACTTGATTTGGCACGAGACGAAAAAAAAGGGTTGAAGAAGAAATAGAGAAGTTGGAAATTACCCAAGAAACGTATTCAACAAGAGTTTCTTGAGAAAGTCGGCATCAAAGTGGACTTTGTTAAGCAGGGTTGCCGATCTTCAAATAATGGCAACACAGCCAAACGTTTTTTCAATGATTGCAAGGTCACAAGTGCAATAACGGGAGTCGACGAAATTCTAATCCACCGGATCGCTACCATTCTGGAAGTCATAAACAGCAATGCAATCATTGACCCGGAGAAATTCCGACTGTCCTCAAATGAAACAGCAGAGCTGGCCATTGAGAAGTATTCATGGTACCACATGCCATCCACAGAACATAAGATTTTGTTACACGGTGCTGAAATAGTGCAGAAGTCAATTCTCCTAGTCGGAATATTGTCGGAAGAGGCACAAGAAAGTAGGAATAAAGATTATAAGGCATTCAGGATCACCAACTCGCGGAAAATGTATCGTATATCCACCAACGAACACGTGTTCCACAAATATATGCTCAAAATACTTGTTGCAACTTGTTTTTATAAGTACAACCTGTTTCGGAAATTAAAAAAAATATATATTTCCAATAGTCTTTCATTTCCTAATTAGGTATTTAATTAACTTCAAAATGTTCAAAAAAATAGTTGAACTTGATGTATTTTTTTGTTCTTTTTTGAATGAGATCGGCCTCAGCTTTCTATGTTAATCCGTTCTCGAGATATTGAATTTTTTCCACTTTTTGGCCATTCGGCCCCATTGTGCGGAGGCCTGCCCCAAGAATTATGAATGATATTACTTATCTTTGAGATATCATTAAAGAGTGCAAATTATACAAAATCATTTAAATATTTAACCGTAGATTAGTAGTGTTAATAAGAATATTAAACATTCAAATCAATCAGTTAAATTTTTAATTACAAACCAATAAAAATATTCAGATAAGAATTGTTTTAATGTTCGTAACAGTTGATTTGAAACACTTATTTTCGAAAAAAGTTACATAATTTGCAGTTACAATAGTAAAAAGCAGTTAAAATGTAAAAAGTTGCAAGGAAAAGGTTAAAAAGTTAATAAAGTTTTCCATTCTTTAAATTACTTGAAAATTCTTGGGAATTTTCAAAGTTTCCTTCTTCCCGAGAAGTATTCCCGAGAATAAACCGGGTTCTTTTCTTTCTTTGCAACACTATTTGTATGTATGGTCCGCACATTTATTTTCTCATATTTAGCAATCATTATTGTTGTTAGAATTTCTATAGTCCCTAGAAGGGGTAGTGTTGTGATCGAAACAGAAAAAGTAGTAACTAAAGGGAGAAAACAACTAGATGGTGCTGATGTCCCTCCCAGCCGCACAGTGCGGCGCTCTTACGGTCGAAGTAGACAGAAGTCGTTCTTGACGGGATTTTGTAATATTTTTTATTATAGCATAGTTAAATTGAGTTTCCTCTATTTTTCTATTGATAAGTTCTTAACAAAGAGTAAATATAAATATTTTCAGAATTTTTTCAAAATTTTTTAAAAATAAAAGTGTGATTGAAAATGTTAGGTTTTATAGCTTAGGTGTATATTTATGGTGTATGATTGTTATTAAATCAAAAAATTTCCGAAACTAAGAATGTATTGGGTTGAAATCGAAAAATATTTATTTGAAGATTTTTTTTAAACGTTTTTTTTAAAGATATTAACAAAAAAATTTTATTGAAAGTATTTTCGCTTTCCTTTTCAAAAATCAGAACCCTAGGATAGGTATTAAACACTTTCGATGCACCTCTCGGTAGTCGAAGAGATGATCTTGATTTCTCTTGAGATCAACACACAATCGAAAAACAAAAAGTTCATGAACAAGCCATGTTTCAAAACATTTTCTGGAAACACGAGATCATTTTGTCTACTCATTAGTGTTTTGAAGAAGATTTCGTTTTATGATTAGATTTGATATTACGTGGTTTTTTTCGCAAACCTTTTTCTGCAGAAAAATGCTGAGAAAGCACTACATGCTTAGTAGTCTTTGCACGAGTAACTGTGGTACAGGCTTTTCTTTATCTTATTTAAAAGCAATTAAAAAAGGTCTAGAAAGTATATACTTTGAAATCTTTACCCTCTTGTATCGTTTTTGCTTATCGATATAGGATGTATCGTCAGCATTCGAGTTAGAAGTTTTCTTCCACTCTCATTAAGAAGCCAATAAAATTAAGATAATAAATGTTCTTGATTAACTAACGAACCAAAGATACAACTCTAGAAATGTGCTCCTCCGAGGAGCCATTCCAAACTTTAGTACTTCAAAAGATTCATTGATTGTGGTGCAGAGTGCGTTGTATAGCATCTTGATGCAATTTACGTTTCTCTTGAGATCAACATAAAATCGAAAAACAAAAAGCTCCTGCATTTCACATTTGTATTCAACTTTTTTTCCCGTAACTTAGAATGTACACAGCATTTCTAAATGTTTATTGAGATGAGAGAAAAAGCTGGCAATAATGATTTTCTGAGTATTTATTTTTTGAGTAAATCAAAGAGGCATTTCCAAAAGCAGCAAGTCTATACTTCAGAGTCTGACCGACGTAAGTCCAAAAACAGCGATTTTCCAATTATAAGTGCATTGTATGTAGAAGCCTATTCCGCATCGATTCATGTGAACATTAAAAAAAAAGAAAAAATCCTTTTCAATTTTTCTCAGCGTTAAAACAGCGCGTGTCCTATCCTTTTCATGCGCCACAAAAAATTTCCTCTCTCTGTACAATAGGGTCGTTTCCTTCAGTCAAAAGTAGTACCTTTTGTCACTGAAATTGATAGAATAAGTAAAAAAAAAAAACATGGACTCAGAGAATACTTTTATTTTCCCAACAGTTATTTTTCAATTAATTTTTTAAAATGTCCGATTCTTCAAACAAGGCGTGGTCTTTATGACGTCACAAATGATGCACTATGGCACATCTTTCTACCGCATTTCCACGTTATGATAATAAAGAAGTGAATTACAATTGCGCTCTACGTTTGCTATCAACCCTATTGTTGCCAATACACGTGAGTAAAGATTCGAATTAAAAGCTTTGGACCGTGAATGGCAACAATGAATGGCATTTCATCATTTGTGATGTCATCGGCAGAAGCGTTAAACGATGAAAGAGCACCGATTTAAGTAATATTTTTTAAATATTAAACTTAAAGAAATTATTTAAAAAATGGTCGGATTCTATGTTTTTAAACATGCTTTTTCAGAAAAAAAAATACTTTTAAAATTTTGGAAACGACCCCATTATCAAAATGTGACTTACATCCTTCTGGCTCTGCGGTACGAAAATTCAAATGTGCTAAGATTCAAAAGTAAACCATTTCAAAGGAAAATATTTCGTTTCACGTCTACTTTCAAATATCGCTACAAAATGTGGCGTAAACGACATTAAAATAATGTTCTAATATACAAGGAAGAATTTTAATTTTTGTCTTAAGTAGTTGTTCAAAAATATTTTCTTTATATTGTAAATATTTTAAAAAGTTAGCTAAATCATGTTATCCTGCAGAAGTAGCACACGATACGCGTTTTATCTGCAGCCTATTACTTCGAAGTTTATTTCTCTTTAACGTGTTCATTTTCATGAAAATGAATACAAATTCATTATCCAAAACTCTTTCAACCGGAACTTCGTTAATTTTTGGAACGCATCATGTAGTTCTAGTTTAAAAAATGCTATTAAATTTGAAAGCGATCGAGCAAAGTACTGATTTCTTCATTTTTTGAGCCGTTTTTTTTAATGATAACTGAAAAAGTTAAAATATAACGGTCAGTAGTTACTTTGTAAATACATACATGTTTCAGCTCAAAATTGAGTATTTTGCTGTCTCCAAACAGCCATTGTCAAGTACGCTCTTTTTACCGGAATTTTTGATTTTCCGAAGGTAGGCCGGTCCAGTCCAGTTCAGCACTTCGGTTAATCTAGGTTCTATTGCACCTTTTACATCTAGCTATAAATTTTTGTTTTGAAATATCACAACAGGTTTTAATTTATAACAAATGCTGTAGTTGTGGGTGAAGAAGAGGATACGTCCCCTCGAAATAATTGTTTTTTTTTTTTCTTTTTTTGGAAAATAATGCAAATGCTTTATAAATTGGTTTTAAAGCACCTTTTTTTTAGTGAGTCCCCTCAAACCTCAAGAGGAGTCATACCCTCCTCCCTCCAAGCATTTTCCCCAACTGTAGCACAATTTATAACCTAAGGTTTTTAATCCTATCCAAATTAATTTTTGGGAAATTTGACGAACTACAGTGTCACACTACTTTTCAATACAATTATAATCTTATTCATTCGCCTATAGTTTTTCTTAGACATGTTTTTGAACTTCAATTTCGTCTCAGAAATGCGCCAGGGTATCGAGTGATGATAAACAATAACTAAAAGTTATTTCCTTATTTGAAACATTAAAACCCATTCCAACAATATCTTTTCTTTAACTTTGCAACCAAATGGATTTGATAACTCCGCTCATTATCCTCTTCGGAAAAATTTTTAATCAACAAACTTTTAACAAGTTTGAAAGTTTTCAGTTGAAAGCACCGAACCTTAAATTGCGTAATTAGACTCGACAGAAAAAAACCCAACGCACTTGCCGAGAAAAAAGACTCATGTTCAATAATTAGCTTCTTTCCAAAAAATCCATAGTCTAACTCTAGAATCTGATATTAATTTTTCTGCAATTATCTTCCCTTTACTCTTAATTTAAAACGGCGCGTGAAGCAAACCCACTTGTTAGCTGAAGTAGAGTTCGAGTCGAAAAATATTAAAGTTTGGGGTTATCGTCATTAAAGATAATTGCATCGCATGCACGCGGATGATAAAATGGAGCTCCCTTACGTTACTGCGGAAAGCGCTAGTGAAGAAAAGAGTTCGCCTTCTATCTTTAACAATGTTGTTCAAAAGTTGTTGTTGAGAAATTGTTTTTTATTGATCGTTTTCTGTAAGGAAAAACTATTATGTAGCAAAGATTTGGTAATAAGTGGGAAATGAATGCGTGATTTGCGTCACCCCACAAAAATAATTTATTCATTGGTGAATATTATGCAGCCTAAACTTTCCAGTGGGATTTCTTGGTGATTAATAATCGGTTAATAGCTAAGTTAAACTATAAGAAACTTTCATATATTGAAAACTATTTATTACAACTTAATTTGATTGCTGTTGTTGATAGAATGATTCTTTAAAAATGAAAAGGAACTGCCAATTCTGCATTTTTAGTAACACTATAACGCTAAAATTTAGGTTATCGACATTAGAGATTATTGCATCGACTGTAGGAAGTGGGATATTTTGGATGTTAAAACATCTAATAAAAGATGACTACATCTTTAGCCTACTTTCTGCAACAAAAAAAGGTGTTCCTTTAAAAGGTGAAACAGGTGTCCTCAATCAATCTACAAAACTGTGCTCTATCTGAGCTGTTTACAACTGTTATTTTGTTACTAAAAAAAGAGTTTATTCATTCTATTATTAATTTTGTTGTTGTTAGTTGAAGTTAAAATATTCTATATTTTTAAGAAATGTCATCAAATTTTGAAATTTTAGACGTTTTATTTTATTTTTTAATATTGATGATGATTTCCCCCATCATTGAACACATTTTAGCCAGAAATCGTTCATCAGAAATTGATTTTCAGTTTTAAAGGCCGTTCATTGGAGAACCTTTTTTATTCGATTTGTGCGAACTATTTTATAACTACTCTGAGAGAGCGATTGCTCACAAAAAATAAGATGAATACGAAGAAACCAGGAACTTTTGAGATTTAACTGTTAAGAAGGAACTCTTATATCGCATTCGAAATGAAAGCTTGGAGTTATGTCACATAAAAAGTAAAATTAAATGCTCCTTTGAACTTCAATTCCATTCCTCTCGTTTCCATGGAAGAGATTTAGAAAAATGGCCGTCTTTTGAAGATGTCGGAATTTGAAAAGGATTTATTACTTTCCCTACATATATGTGCAAGTTTCAAAACGTATAGATGAAGCTTCATCTTGTTATAAAAACTTAACTTTACAGAAAAACTAAGGACATGTCTATGTGACATAATTTGAATTTTTCAGAAAAATAACGTTTCATGTTTTGTTAGAGACAGCTTCAGGTAAAAGGGGGCACGTCTTTAGCGTACTCATGATTCTTCAGTACATTCATTCAGAATATCTTTGAGCCAAGTCATTTTTTTTTTTTAATATGAGAAGGCATAATGTTATCCGGGCTGATTTTAAAAAATCTGTAGGATAGCAATGTATGCAGGAAAGTATACAGAAAAGAACTGAATTATTTAATACGATTTAACACTAGAATTACGGCGATCTTTTTATACCTAGAAATACGGTGGGGGTCTTTTTGACCTCTGAGAAGATATCTGCATAGTTTCCCACGTAACGTTAAATGTTTAAAAACAATAGTTTAAAATAAACATGTTTATAATAAATGCAGTTTATTTAAAGAATACAGAGATTTTCAGGGTACATAATAAAGTATTTAAATAAAGTTTAAAATGCTCTTCAAAAAACCAGCTCTGTTTCAGTTGTATTTCAGAAGCTAGCGGCTAATGGTTCCTTTTATGTACAAAAACATTATAAATGCTTCAGGTTCTTAAAATGATATGTTCTTAGAGACATTTTTGAGTTTCTGCTCTGTTTCAGCATCAGTAAATGTATTTGCAGTACTTTTTTTCTCAAAGGGGTCAAAATGACACCTACCTGCAATTTCAGTTGCAACCCTTTAGTTTGGATTTAAAATAATCATAATTTTCTTGAAAGCTTTTTATTATTACACAGCAAGATTATTTAGGAAAAATCAAGGAAGGAATAAGCTTTTTACGAAAATACAGAGAAGTAGTTAGCAAAAAAATTGGATTGGGGACAAAATGACCCCTCTCGTAACTCTAGTGTTAAAGAAGTTGAAAAATATATGCATTGTGAAGCTTAGTGAAACAGTAAATCGCTAATACTTGCTCCCCAATTCTCAGCAGTAGCACTCTAGAGGCGCGTGGAAGCACACCCTTGCCAGTTCGGTCGCCGGGCTCCTCTCTCCCATAAAACATATATTTTATGCAGTAAACTCCCGATAATCGGCGGAATTGGGTGACACAAATGTCACGGATAATAAGAATTGCGGATAAACCGCAAAAAGGCTAAAATGAGGGACAAATAAGTTAAAAAATGTTCTTCCTCAAAAACAGCTGTATTGATGCATAACGCTTTTTACAACAGTGAAAATACATAGAGTACAGTACAAATGTTTTGCATTTTGGCACAACAGAACTTAACATGAACATGAAACAAGTAACAAAGCACAATAAATAAATAAATAAACCAAAAACGACTGAGTTTAAATTTATAATTTTGGACAAAAAACAGCGCCATTTACTTTTTCTTGCTGAAACATATGTTCCTGATTGACGATTAACTCGCGGATAATCGAGAGTACTGCGATTCCATGCCAGATCCCCTCAAGCGCCGGAACCCTCGTTTCCGAAAATGCTGACATGGCCTCTCATTGTCCCTGGTATTTATTGCAGATATAAATTCTATCAAATGCGATATGGTTTTCAGACTTCTTAAATTCAAGATATTGGTAAGGTTTTTTTTTTTTTTTTTTTTGTTTAAGAGAAAAAATAATATTTTCCTACATGCAAAATATACCGACAGTCCGGTTATGACATCTAGAGACTGCAGTTTTGTTATTGTATTGGACTCATCAGTCTGGAATATTCAAAAACACAGTAGGAGGCAGTTGCCGCTCATTGAAGCTGATAGTGCCGAAAAATTGGTAGCTAATATAATGTCTAGCACACTAGTGAGACTTCGCAGCAAATGGTGCGGTTCCACCCGCCAACTGATGACAAAGCTGGGTATTAGACAATAAGTTAACTACTTAAGTTGTAAGTTACATGCTTTCCCAAAAAGTTGGGGATTGTCGGTAAAAAGGTAAAATAGTTAAAAAAAACCTTATACTTGCAAAAAGAAAAAAAATATATACATATTTTTTTTTTGAAAATAGCAATACGTAAAAAGTGAAAAATGTATTTTATGACAATAATTGCATTGAAATTGTGTTTTGCATTTTAAACTACAATTTTTTTATTATCGAATAAAAGTGGAATATTATCGTTTTGTCTCAGATAGGTGGCAAAACGATAACTAAAATATTTTTCTTGCTAAACATTTTTTATATTATCATTTAAAAAAAATTTCTTCCAATAAATAAACGAAAGAATAATATGATACAGAAAATAAAAACAACAAGTGAATGCAAAAATAAACTACTGAATTAACAAATGAAAGACTGAATGAATAAGAAAATAAAGAAATGAATGAAGAAATAAATTGATTGCTGAAGAATAAAATGTAAACGAGTAACTGAATGAATGAATAAATGATTTAATAAAACACTGCAAGAATATCATTTCACTTAGACTTGCAAACAGTTCAAAAATTGTACTGAGCATTGAAAAAAATCATAACTTGCCAATTATAAAACAAATCATGCACTGAACATCAGTTGGTCTCAAAAAGGGGTGCCAGTTTGTTTAAAAAATCTCATTTTGCACCCATACCGAGCGTTTTACTACGTTGTTTCAATAATTACAAGAAATACAAAGGGTGCGGTATCTATCCCGGGTGAGGTGATTTTCCCTTATCTACGCTTGATTAATAGTGTAGTTGGGCTATTCCGCAAAAAAGTAGTCACGTTGTTCTGCACGTGAGAGTTTATATATTTCATTAAAAAATATTTATTTTAAAAGGTAATGACGAAATGTTTTTACATAAGGAATTACATAAACGTTTGTACTTTTGTTAAGCAACAACATTTTGTTCATTACCATTTTAAAGTATTGTTTTTAATGAAATATATGAGGCGCCACGTGCGGGATAAAATGACCGTTTTCCGTGGAATGGCCAAGTTGCGTCACATAAATCAACTAAAAGAGCTTAAACACAAAATTTTATACATTGGCTCATTGAGAGGAGCATTTTTGGCCTTCATACACAAAAATAAAGGTTCCGAAATGAACAGAAATTTACTTTTAAAGTATTGAAAATAATGTAATATTTCAAAATATGTATCAAAAACGGTTTGAAGAGTGAAAATTGCAGATGATATAAATTAAATTCATATGAAGAGAGAAAATGCATAGGTGTATTACGTTTCAAAACGACGTCCTTTACAAACAAGTGAATTAACTAATTAGGCTCAGGCTAAGGCTCTCGTTAAGTATGACGCTAGTAATAAGCATCATTAAGAATAAGCAAAAACAGAAAAATGAATAAATAAATAAATCAAAATAAAAAATCTATGTATAGTCGGGAGACAGTGAGGGTATGGTAATTGTTGCCCTTAACAAAAATGGGGAGAAAAAAACTCCGAAGAGATTCAGGAAAAGAAGATAAAATGTGAAAACATCAACTCTTCAGAAAAGAAAGAGAAAAACAAATTGGGAAAAGTATACTAAAAAATTGTCAACAAATTAAAAAGTCAATTCAAAGATAGAAAAAAGATTAATTTTGGAAGCAGGAGAAATGAATCGTGATGAGGAAGTGGAAAAATTCTCCTCAGCGGAAAAGGATCTACACAATAGATGCACAGTTTTTGGGACAATTCCTTATTGTGTAAGAAGTCGAGTAAGGAAAAGATTTCATTGATGACAAATATAATTTCCAGAGCGTTTAAATCAGAATAGTAAACAAGCAATTGCAGAAAAAAAGGAATCCAAACCATGAAAGAAAGTCTTCTCTTAGGTAGAAATACTTTGTACATAGCATTAATTATTGGGCACTGGGATAAAACATCTTTAAGTTTATTTTGCATGTAGATCAATTTGTGTATAAATTTATTTCTCGGCAACGAAAAAAAAAATCTGTAAAAAAAAATGTTTTACCGTAATGGTCCTATTTCTTCCTTTATTGTATTATGAGCTGCATTGCTCATTCTACCTCGAAAACAAAAGCTGCGCCAAGTGACGTATGATTTTAGTAATCAGGATTAAATAAAAGAACAGTGAACAATTTTTTGTCAACGTGTAGAAAATATCGATTTTATGACTCAAATTAAAATTTAGATAGCCTTGGATTTTTTTATCCCAAAAATTGAGTCATTGTTCTTAATAGGAATAAACTTTCCACTTCACGGATTTTATTAGCGAAAATCCTCAAGGGAGAGATGGGGAGTAGTCCCTCATAGAGGCGAAAAACCCCAATGTGAATGCCAGAGCATGAAAATATCTCTCTGCTTAGTTTGAAAAAGATCCGACGTGAACTGTAAATTTGTATGAAAGAAACTCCCACGAAATCAGATAATCGATTAAACTCTGCTATAACTTTTGGTCTTTCACTAACCAAGCTTTGAAGCTTTTGGAAATTGTAAAAGTCGGTTTAAACTGACTATTCTAGTAGCATAAATCGTTTCCATCTACAATCGTTTACAAAAATATTAAAGAATTTCTATATTTTCTCCCATTTCCTATTTTCAACTCATGATTAAATCTGTATAATAAATTATTTTTTCCTGCCGTTTAGAAACTAAGCCACGGAAAGTCCGTCAAAATTCCCATCTACCAACAGTAATGCAGAACACTGTTAGCAGGATATAATGAATAATTTTCATTGCGTACGGAATGCAGTATTTTGGTGTAACTGTGTTTTTTCTAGAGAATTCACGCAACACCATCGGTGTCGACAGGCCAGATCAACCTCGGTCGACAAACCAAATCTCCGAGTGAAATTTAGCAGCAGACTGGCAATGTTTTGACCTAAAGACAAAAATTAATAGGTGGTAAACAGCGAAAAAAATAGCAAAACTGAATACTTTAAAAAATTTAATCACTCGTGAAAATATTTCAAAGTTTTGCTTTTGTGAAAGCAATACATTCAAAACCGAAAATATCTATAATTTCTATAAGTCATTTAACATGGGCAATTAGAACCATAGGGAATAAGCTATGACGCGTTTTGAGGAGAATTCTGTCATTCAAATTAGGATACAAGGCATGTACCTGCTATAATTCGCGATGGTGGAAGCAAGAGGAAAGAATTCTCTTATTAATATTCCTTGAAAACTTGTCAGAAGGAAAATTATAAGAATCATTAAATATGCATATGGCTGCTCTTTCGTGACGTTTCTCTGAACCTATCAAACTAAATTGAAAGGAAATATAAAAGTTTTGCCTTGCACTAGAAGATTCGTTTAAAATACAATTGAGCAAAATGCCATTCACATTCGCTGAATGCGCCATCAAACATTACTGACTGAATGCACGATTAATGATCAATTCGAAACTTCAAGAAGGACAAAGAAAACTCAAGAAATATCTTGAGTTAACTATTTTGTGCACTTATTTGGTGATCTCTGGGAGACCTTTCTTGCGCAGAAATATAACTAAGTATGAGAATTTTTTTTGTTCGTGACTCTTATTACGAAACTCAAATTTCTTAATAAGAGTCACGAACAAAATAAATAATTAAATAGATATTTCTCCAAATAAACAAACTCTGAGTTCAAAGTACAGCTTAAGTATATCCTCCATATGAGACTTATGCAGAAATTTCTATCAATTAGCAGTATTCTTTTCACATTTGAAGAATAATTTATTTTGTACCACATACCTGTACGAACTTGTTTAGCAAGAAATAAGAATACATCCTTGAAAGTTGAAGAAACCGGCAAGATGATTTTATGGTGGCGGTATGATAGCCTTTTTGAAATGTATCTTTGTCAGAAGGTGAACATTCTAAATGCTCGGCGAATAAAGAAGTAGAAGTCTACTCTTTATAGCAAGTTATTAAGAAATAAGAATACGCTAGTACAGATTAAAGAAACCGGAAGAATGATTTTTTGGAAATAGTGTGATAGTTTCTGCGCAATGGATCTTTATGATAGGATGTAGAGTCTACATCATGCTCGGTGGATTAAAAAGTTGAAGAATATTTCTTTAAAGTTGTTAAAAAATTGAAAGAATTTTTTTTATGGTAACGGTGCTATAGTCTCCGCGGAATGTATCTTTGTCGGAGGAAGAAGAATCTGTATCATGATCGATTAATAAAGAAGTCGAATTTTACTTCTTTAAAGCTAAGTTATTAGAGTTAAAAATAAGTCCTCATAATTTACAGAAACTGGAAAGATTTTTTTTTTACTGTGACCATGTCTTAGTGGAATGTATCTTTGTCAGAGGATGAAGAATCTACATTATGTTCACGAAATAAAGAAGTCCAATCATACTTCTTTAAAGCAAAGTTAGTAAGAAGTAATAACGTGCTCTTCTAAAATGAAGAAACCGGAAATACTTTTTGTGGTAACGATGTTATAGTTTCTGTGGAGTGTATCTATGTCACATGAAGAATATTTATCATGCTCGATGTTTAATTCTACTCATTTAAAGTTAAGTTATTAAGAAGTAAAAATACTCCCTTATATGCTGAAAAAACCGGAAAGATGTTTTTATGATGAAGGTGTGTAGTTTTTGCGGAATCTATCTTTGTTAGGAGATGAATAATCATTATCATCTTAAAGGTATCTTAAATTATCTTATTCTACATCTTTAAAGTAAAGTTACTGAGAAGTAATAAAAAGCACTTACAAGTTGAATTAACGAAAAGAGTTTTTTTTTTTTCATGGTGACTGTATTATAGTTTCTGTGGAATGTGTATTTGTCAGAAGATGAAGAATCTTTATCATACTCAAAGAATCAAGCTTACGTGCTGGTTCAAAATAACGGGAGCTAAACGCAATGTTTTTACTTGTTCTTACCTCTCAGGCAGGAATAAATCTTTTTCTTTTTTTAAACGATACCAGAAAGTCTGCTGTTTTCTTATTAACTCAAAATATCATTTAATTTCTAGTTTAGAACTATTTAAAATATTTTCACAGTGATTAAAATAACATCAAGTTTGCAAAAATATTTCACAAATATCATTCCCTAGATTCATAAAATAATAAAGAATAGGATAGATGTTAAGGAAAATGAACAGCAATTCAGGACGCAACATGAAATTTTAATTTGTGGTATTAAGTAAAACAAATATTTTCATCATCAAAAAGTCAGGAAATATTAATGAGTTTCAAAGATGCAAAAAGAAATTAATAGATGCAATTGCGATAAACTAGATTAAAATATTATCAATAAATTTCAAACATGCAGCAAATCCCAAAAGTGTTCGCACACCTACGACTTTCAATGAAATAGGACCCTATCCATTGGTAAGAATTAATATTTTGGAATAGGTATGTAATTATGAGATCTATGATCAATTTTTAACAAAACTACATGAAATATTTTTGAAAAATATTAAAACTTAATGTTTTAGAAATCAAAAACCAAAAAGTGCCGGAAATTTTATCTCACAAAAGTCTTCGTACACTTTAAAAAATGTCTATATATTATTGAATAATCTAACTTTTTATTTAGTTCTTACTTAGCAGAGTATCATGCAATATCAACAACGCCTTTCAAACATCTGTTAATATATTTTATTCTTTTTTTCTTTCTTTTTTTTGCGTAATTTCTGAGTAAGTGTTAAACCACACTTCGAGTCTTACTGTTTCTAGCTCTATTTTCGTTTCAAAGCCGTATTTTCGTAATCTAGCCTCCAGATATCTCTAAATATGTAGCATTAAGTTCAAATCTGGAGATTGAAGGGATATTTTCTAAACTTTAGGACAATTTTTGAGGCACTACATGCAAACGTTGAAAACCGCGTGCTTCTTTATCTTAATTTTTTAAAAAAAGTTGCTTCCGATAACCAAATTTTTGGCTAAGATTTTAAAATTGGATTTTAAAATATTTAAATGAACAGCATGATTAATTATTTTATCAAAAAATTCCAAACTATCAAGACCTGATGCTGATATGCACCCTCATACAAGAACACCTTCACCGTCCTGATTAACTGGTCCAACTTAGGAACTTAACCTTCTTAAGATTAAGTTCCTAATTTTTTCTTCTATTTACAATCATACAAGAATTTAACCAAAAATGTTGAACTCATTTTCATTTGTTTATTTGTTTTATTCGTAAGCTTTCCGTTTTTCGCACGGCCAGGAAAATTTCTGCGGGACGAGGTCCCATTTAATTCAGCTAATCAGAGAACTTTGCGAACAATTTTAGGTGAAAAATTAATGTACAAATGTTTATTAAACTCTGCAGAATCTTTTAAAGCACTCAAATGTGTATTTTTCATAAAATTTTTAACTGTATATCTCCGATCACGCTTTGTCAACTTTGCCGGTTGACCTTTTCTTACCTTGTTTTCGGTCCGATTCTTTTCTTTAAAGCATTTTATCAAGCACTTTACTATAGAATAGAATAAATAAACTAACTTAGAGACATTTCAAACCAACTTACCGCTATTATAAGGAAAAAAAATAAGTTTCGAACGGTGTTTGTCGTTTTTTTTACGAATACCAGTTATTTTGAAGTAATAAGCACAATATTAAAGAATAAATAGACAAAAAAAAGTGAAGCCAAATGACTTTTAAGGGTCAACACAGTGCAAAAATAATAAAAAAACGACATATGATAATTTTAATAATTAACTTATTTGGAGATATTTGAGTGTGCGATGACTTTTGTGGCATATTATTTCTCTGTGTCTTCGTTTTTTGACCTATTTCAAAAAGAAGATCCCGTCAGTATTTAAAAAAAAACTACAGGGTTTTTTTTAGAATGACATAGGAATGATGTGAAAAAATATTGAACTTCATATTCGAATTCAGTTTAGCGTTATTTTGGTTTTACTAAAAAAATTCAAAGTGTACGAAAACTTTTGAGATCCTCTGTATATATTTTTTATAAGTGGAAACTTAAAACAAAAATGAAAAATATTAACGTACTGAAATTAGATGTTACCAATTTTATCGTTTTAAACATTTGGTAATGGACAAAGTAAACGAATATCTGCTCCAGATGATTAAACGGGATACATACTTAAAGAATAAAAATAACAGTATGCAGAAACTATAGCGGGATACAGCTGTTAAGTATTGATAAAAATATTTTTTTTCTTATGATGGCAAAATGCTCTTTCGTGAAATAATAGTTTACCAGGCTTATAAAACTAATCCCCAGTCGATATTTTTAATCAAACTATATGATTATTTTTAAAGATTAACGAACAGTGGTGGTGGGGGGGGGGGAATTAGAGGAATGTTTCAGGAAGCAGAACCCTTCTAACTTCGACTTCGATAAAAGTTTTCATGAACACTTATTTGTAAAAAAAAAAAAAAAAAAAAACTCACTAAAAGTTGTAACAGCCACGAAAGTCAGCACAAGCATATTGTTTTCGTTGTTAAATAAATAATTTTGAATTCAGAACAAAAGCATTCCATTTATAAGTCACGTCACAAGAATTTCAACTATATTTAATTAAATGGTTAATTCCCTAAGCTATACATAGCAATACTAGAAAGATTATGTCAACAGACGAAGCAGCTGCTCTACTACTTTTGTAACATTCCGAGATTTCTGAAGATGCAGCCTCGACCTGTTCTAAGAAGTCTACATTAGAGCAAGATATTCTAACCTAGTGAGGCATAGAAGTTCTTAGCGACCTAGGCGTGCAATCCGTACGTAGGGCTAAGAGTTGTGTTTCTAATAAATGGCCCAAAAAACATGATAGGAAGATATCAGCTGCTAAATGCTTTCAATGTAGGGTAGACCGGGGCACGTTTACGCGGATTTTTTTTCAATGAATTTCCTAAATTTTATGTTTTAAGTTAGGAAATTTTAGACAATGCGGTTTTATAAATCAGTTAATGGAGTCAAAATTAGTATATTCAGTTTTTGCTCAGTTTGTGTTTTACCGTTAAAAAAAATTATTTTTGGGTCCAAGTCGGTTGCATAAACTTGAACTGGACACGGGGCACGTGTAGTATATTTATTTCGACACCTGACGTGGTTTTGTCAGTGTTTTGATCAGAATGCCTTACCAGCGTCAAAATAAATCAGCACCAGCTATAAGATACGAATTTGTAACTCAATTAAAAATTAAACGGTGATTTTCAAAGCTAAATAGCCTGAAAATACTAAAAAGTTTTGAGTAAGTTCGGAGCGAAAAATGCGTCAGGGCACGTTTGGAAGTAAGACACAGTAAGAATATGCACAAAGGTGCTCACACCGTCAACGCGTAAACTTCCCTCGTCGTGAAGCTTGGATTTATTTTTTTATTAGTTCCGTCCAAAACGAAACGAGCCTACTTAACCGTATACCAATATCGACTTTCTAATATCTGATCAAAATTCCCAAAATTAGCTAAACACGCCAAATTATTTATAATATATATTTTTTAATATTTTAGGCCGATTTCTAACAATAAAATACGCCTCGCTCATCTAAATAATTATATGCGTAAAAAAATTTAATAAACGAACACATAAAGTAGCAACACCTTTTAAACAAAACAGCAAATATACTTTATTTTATTTAAAAAAATCTTTAGCAGCTTTCAAAAAGAAAAAAAAATAAATAAAATAATTAAAATTAATAAGTTCAATAAAATTTATACATCATATCAAAAAAGAAAAAAAAATCGTTTGTTTTTCCCCTGTAACCAAAAAGTAAATTTAAAAATGAATTACTGTAATTTCAAAAATAAAAACAATAAGTTTCAACTAAAAAAGTATGTTTCATTGTCCAATTTTAAATTTTTAAATGTTTAATTATTTGTTTTATTTTTGACTTTTTCTTTTGTTTTTTTGCAATATTTTGAATATGCATTAAGCCTTCTGTCATGCGTTTTTCTTCTTTCTCTGACTTTTACTGGGAAAGTAGGCCAAAAAGGATAAAAGTATGCTAATTTTTATCTATTTGTTCTTTCTTAACTTGCCCTTTTTTCAAAACGAACTATAACTGGGGAGCCAACAGCCATAACAAATTGATGCTGCTGCCTAGCAAATATCCTCGCAAGTTTTTGAGCATCAGTCGAGCTTCGGTCCAGCATGCAGAGAGAATAATCTGTTTTCTACTAAGTCGAATAAATTTTGAGATGAATGTTTTAAAGCTTATTGTGAATAAATAATACTAAGTTAAGAATAAACAATATAAAAATTAGCAAAATTTTATCCTTTTTTGAGAATTGTATTTGTATGAACTAAAATGTTATTTTTTATTTTATTTATTTATTTATTTTATTTATTTATTTTTTTTTGCACGTTAAAAATAAATCCTTACTTGGTGACGGGGCAAGTTTACGCGTTGACGTCTGAGCACCTTTACGCACGCTCCTCCTGTGTTTTACTTTTAAAAGTGCACTGACGCTTCTTTCGCTCCAAATTGTCTCAAAGCGTTTTAGTATTTTCAAATTATTTAATTTTGAAAATCGCCATTTAATTTTTAGTTCATTTACAAATTTGTATCATACAGCTTATAATCATGCCCGTTCCGCTTTTAATTTATACGCTATTCAGTCTGTAATAAATTTGCCTTATTTTAACGATGGTAAGACATTATGTTCAAAACACCAACAGAACCACGTTAGGTGTCAAAATAAATATGCGTAAACGTGCCCCGTGTCCGGGACAAGTTTACGCAACCGACGTGGACTCAAAAATATTTTTTTAACGGTTAAAAACAAACTGAGCAACTTCTGAGTATACCAATTTTGACTCCAATAACTGCTTCATCAAACCACAATGTCGAAAATTTTCTAAGTTAAAACCTACAATTCAGAAAATTCATTGAAAAAAAATCCTCGTAAACGTGTTCCGGTCTACCCTATTATATATTCATAATAAGCTTCAAAACGTTCAACTCAAAATTTACTCGACTTGGAAGAGAACAGATTATTCTTTCTGCACGCTTGACCGAAGCTCGACTGATGCTCAAAACTTGCGAGGATATTTGCTAGGGAGCAATATCAATATGTTATGACTGTTGGCTCTCCAGTTATAATTTGTTTTGGAAAAAGGACCCGGTGTACCGTACCTTAAAAAAATTGGCAACCTGAACAAGATAGTCATCAAAGCAGATTCATTAACTTTAATGAATGGCTTCGATGCGGATTCCAATCGGGATTCATCCTAGCAAATCACCTTTCTTGTGTCAAACTCTTTTGCTTACCAACGCTTAAAGCATATCAAGACAACTCCGTCCATGTTGAAAAGTAGTAGAAACTTTGAATAGACGCTGAACTTAGAAACAGCAAATCGTCTGTTGATAGTGTCTCCTGTTAACACTGATTCCATTTCCAATATTCCATTTAAAACGGCGTGCAGTCTATATGATAGCGACACACGTGGCTACTCTTATGATATTTTGACCAACTCGTGATTTTGTAGCCTACATGAGTCCTGCTAGGTGAACTAAAGCAGTTGTCCGTGCAGCTACTACCAAGAGAAACCTAATCCATCGTTTCTTGTGGTATTGGCTGTGTCCTCTTTGATCTACTGCTACCAAGTTTTCGAAACTACCTTCGGCTATTATGCTGGTTGCTACGTCGTTTTTAACAACTACCTTTTAAGATACGCTGTCAGAGGAAGCGAGTTATCATACACCATCTTCTGAAATCAGAAAAGTGTTCACAGAGTCGCTAAAAGCATCATAAAGGCATCATTATTCTTGTGCATTGAAGTTGGTTGGAGTTCCAGTAACTAGTGCATTTAAGTACCGTGTTTTAAAAAATCCTGGATGCGCAATTGAAATGCGATGGATACTGAAATATTATTTCTTTCCGTTGCGCATCAAAATACACCAGCATTACATTTTTTGTAGGTCTAGATAAATTTTTGTATCTGCAAAGTTTTTTTTTTTTTTTTTAAATATATTACAGTTTGTTCGGTTTCTTTATACTGACTTCCTGACTTAACGTAATTGATTTTTTTCCCCTTTCTTAACTTTTTTTTTGTGCTGCCATCTTAGAATATCACTGAAGTTTATTACAGACTGAAATTTATTTTCAACATTATTAGCGATGCATTTCCAGTTATGCACGACAACTTGAATTTAACCTAAGGTCATTTTCCCATTATAAAAAAAATGTAAATGTTGAGGTCACCATTTAGCTCTAATATGACAACAAATAGGTAGACCGACTAGTAAATAATCACTGGAATGCACTTTAATTTTCAAAAAATCATAGCGACGTTAAAAACTGTAGCGATTAAAACATGGCAATAAAAACTTTTTAATTCATTAATGTAATTATATTTTTTAGCTGAACCATTATGGAGATGCGTCCGATCTTTTAAAGGATTGAAATGAAAAAAAGTGCACCAGCTCAGTAATTGAACGCCGCTAACCAAAGAACAGCCATAGCATTTTTTAGTTAGAAAGTTAGAATATTTCTTTTTGGAAATGTATAGAAGGCTGTCACTATTGCTTACTCAACTAAGAAGAATTTATATCGCTCTGCATCAGATCTTTTAGAGGATTGAAATGAAAAAATGGTGCACCAAATAGTAATTGAACGCCACTAGCCAGAGAGCAATCTCAGACTTTTCTAGTTAGAATATTTCTTTTTGGAAATTTATAGACGGCTGTAACTATCGCTAACTTAACTAAGAAGAACTTTTATCGCTCTGCATAAGATTTTTTTTTCTTTTTATAGAGGATTGAAATGAAAAAATAGCGTACCAGATAGTGATTGAACGCCACTAACCAGAGAGCAATCTCAGACTTTTCTGGTTAGAATATTTCTTTTAGGCAAAAGTATAGAAGGCCGTCACTATTGCTAACTTAACTAATAAGGACTTTTATCTCTTTGCATCAAATCTCAGAGGATTGAAATGAAAAAAAAAAAAAAGGTGCACGAGATAGTGATTGAACGCCACTAACCAGAGAGCAATTTTATAATTTTCTAGTTAGAATATTTCTGTTTAGAAATGCGCAGAAGAACGTCACTACTGCCGATTCAAAGAAGAAAAAATTTTAAACTCTATTAATTTTTTTTAAAAGGTCAATTCATTTATTTAGGGGGAAGAAGGGCTGTTGGATGTATTCTAGTTTCTTTTAAAGCGCTACTGGGCAAAATATTTCGTCAGACTGAGTTTGACAGAGCACATTTATGCATAAATATTTCATTTTAACTTTTCTTACAACGTAAACTTCATTGTACATGATGCATCGTCAAAATTATTAATCAACTAAATTGCATTCTGTAGGAATCAAGAAATAAGTTTTCAATTGAAACGACTCTATTCGCTTAGGCTATTTCCTTCATTTGTTACAATTATTTCAAAACTTAGACAACAATGACATTCTGAAACAATTCCCTTTAATTACCTTCAAATCAGCTACGTATACAAGATGAATTACTATAGTGATTAATCTTTAGTATTTTACGATTCAGTAGCGATTGCGATGACAGCACCTTGTATGTGAAATGCAATCGATTGATTCCAAGCAATGAATTATCACAAAAGCTGTAGAATGCGAACAATTATTAGCATCGCCAGATTCATGAAACAGTAAGAAATGTTTCAATTAAGAGTTTAAGAAAATTATTTCGCTTGATTTGTAAGATAATTATAATTTCAAAAGGAAAATAATTCGACAATGCACGAGCATCAGACGTCTAGTTTTAGTTCATCTACGTAGTAATTTCTTAAATTCGCAACTCCAATAAACTATAGGGAGCGCTGTCTAATGGCAGAGAATAGGTAAAACAAACAAATACCGTAACTTTTAACTTGCTTTGAAGCTTAGTGAGTGACAGTAATTTTTCATCGTGTTTGTGGGAAGCTTTCTTTTCTATTCATCTGAAATTACATTACACCATAAACTCACTGAAACCTGTTATTTACCCCAAAGAAAATACGTGGAATGGAATGTTTTACCTTTTTCGGTAGTATTGTCAATCACCGCAAGGTAGCGCATTCGAGCTCTGGAGTTACGAATATGCATTGCTTTCAGATCACAGATTACCGAAAGGTAAATACAAAAGAATTAATGTAAAAAGCAACGAAGTATTAAATCAGTTTTTTTTAAACGAAGCTTTGTGTCCAATAGGTTCTCTTACTTTTGTATAGGTGGAGCTCTTTAGGTTTTAATTCTTATGTTTCAATATTTAAGCAGTAATTTGTCTTAATACTTTTATTTTAATTTTCAGGATTGCAAGATTCGCATCGATAAGTAAGGATTGATACAAACTATTTCTCGGGTATCTCATACTTTGAATGCGAAGCATAAGAATAGCGTATTTAGCATCAAAGCTGAATAATATAATTAAAAAATATTACTTCTCAATTTAATTCGACAACGTTGAGTCGTACGTTTCGCAATACTTTATATTAGTAAAGTTTCGCAACGTACTGTGAGCTTGTGTGAATGTGCGTCAAATGCGGAAGGAAACTAATAAGAAAAGGAGAACTTAGGTTTTCTTTACAACATCATTGAGTTAATCGGAGGTATGTTTTGGCGCATCAAAATCAAAGAGCCAAACTCAGACTAACTAGAGAGCTCTTGCTTTGCGAGTTAGACAAAGCCGAGACAACGCGATACGTGTATATCATGCTAAAGATGAAGACTCAGGTGACCACATCACTGAAAGAAGATGGTTATGGGAGACTGGGGAAATTTGACCACACGGGAGCTTTAATCCACCCCATCACACATACACATTTTAATATTTAAACACATTTTTAACGGATGAGCACCGGAGGGCAGCATAATATTTAGTTAAATCGAAAGCTGTTTCCATTTTTTAGTCAATTTGAAGTACATTCAAGAAGAAATCATGTGCAATATCTTTTTCAAGCGAAAAAGTAAAATTTTTCGTCGCAAATTAAACTCCTTTGTGCGATTTGCCATTCACTTTTAGAGAAGTAAGTTGCATTTTTTTATATATTCTGATTAATGTGCTTAAAGCCTGTATACTTACTTTTAAAATTTACAATTTATTTTAATACGTTTTCATTATATTTTCTAAAATGCTATTAAGGGAGGTTTGACCCGAGTCAGTTACAGGAGGTTTGATCCGGGTGAAAGCTTCCCATTTAATTTTGTTTGATGGTGTAGCATTTTTTAAACAATGTACTTTATTTTATTTGTTTTAAGTAAGATTGTGTTTAGTTCAAATGAAAAAAAAAAGTTGCTCTAAACTTTTCATTAAAGGCATTTTACATAGTACAGATAAGAGTCATTTGAAACACTTTATGTTTGTGAATAATTCTGATCAAACTTAAAACAACTGAAATTTGCTTTTCTACTTTGTTTAATATATTAAGATATTCAACCCATACAGGCTCTTATTAATCCAATTCACAAACTCGTAACACCTGAACAGCTGTGCCTATTTGTCAGAGCAGGAACTAGAAAAGTCAAAGGAGGTAGAAAACGGATCACATCTAGCATTTTGGCTGATACCCCTGTCAAAGCTGAGATAGAAAAAAAATGCATCATTTGAAAAAGAGTAAGAAAATGTCTAAAAATATTTTAAAAAAGCAAACAGTAAAACGAAGATTACCCTTGTGTTCAAACAGGGAGTAGAAACCTCAAATATTCTCCTGTCATTAAATAAATTTATGGTTTTTTTTTTTATTATGGTCTTCTATGGTTGCTTGTATCATATAGTAGCAGTAAATCAGACATATTTACATTTTAGTATAGTTTTTATAACTTTTAACCTCTGTGGGTCGACCCTCCCTCAAGTGGGGAGGTTTTTTACACTTTTGAAAAATCGTTAATAAAGAAAATAATTTCTAATTAAAATAAAAACCAGCAATGTAAAAAGCTGCTGAGATATATTTCCTTTCGGAAAACGTCAGCCAGGAATTTTCCTTATGGAAACTTTTTTTTACACAATACCTTTGTAAAAAGTGGGTCAAACCTCCCCAGTTTGCCCTACTATGCAATTAGTATTAATAATTATGATGATTATGGTTATCATAATAATCATAATAAAATAGTATTATCACGGTGTCATCGAAGAACTGGTTGAAAGATGGTTTAAGATAGTAGAAGGGGATTGCTTTTATTTCTCTCTCTCTCTCTCTCTCGAATGTTACGTTTCTAAAGTTTCCAATATGTTGCTAAAGAAAAAAGTGAGCAACTTATTGCAAAACTTATGATTCACCCCTAGTATTATAAGAACTATGCTGCTTTTCATCCATTCTATATGGAAAGTGCAAACTCTATATCTGTCATTTTTGTAAAAGCATTAACACTGCCAAAGTTCTGAGTAGATTTATGTTACTGGGTTATTTTCCCAAGAAACAGTTTAATTAAACAAAATAAAGTTTTGACCGTGATGAAGGGAGACATTTACATCAAAAACGTTATGCGCTCATACGTAGTTAAAACTGTCTTAAATAAATGAAAGCACACTTAAATGAATGTGCGTAAATAAATGAAAGCGACATTTATTTACGCACAGGATAACATTACGTACATTAAAGCATGTGTGCACAAATATATGTATACGTGCTAAAAGTATCCCACAGTATAATTATAAACTCCATAATAGGTGAAATAAGTTTGGAAGCACGCTGAAAAATTCATTGTAATTTTACATGAAAGTGTCCAAACAGAATTTCCAGAATATTTACGTTTAATATATATATATATATATATATATATATATATATATATATATATATATATATATATATATATATATATATATATATATATATATATATATATATATATATATATATATATAGTCTTGATTGTGTTGGTCATCTTTAGGAAGAAAATAAACTATTGGTAATTTTAATTCGTGTTACCAAATTCGAAGTCAGAAAATTTGACGCTCGCATGCTTTGAATTTGTTTACTTTTTGTTGCTGCTGCCAATTTAACTCCAATATGTCAACAGTGTTAAGTTCTAAATGCAACCGTTTTAACGTCCTAAAGTGTTGAAAAACTGAAATCACTTATTTTTTCAACTACGATGTAAGAAAATATCATTTCATTATTTGCTAACTAGTTGTACCGTTTTATAACAAAACAGAAAGTCAAAACTTTTTCAGATGAGTAAAAAGCCGATTTAAAGCATGCAATGAACCAACATTATGGAAAATCAAAACATATTACTTATTAACAGTAAACTCTAAAAATATCATACCTATGTTGATAAAGAAAAGAAGCTTGAAAAGTGTCACACTGACAAGAGTTATGTCACAAAATATTTTCTTTCCACATTCTCCTATAATCAAGGAAGAAACGTTGATGAATTTGATAATGATTTCGAATAGCACAGAAGCGAGTTGAAACACAGTTAGCTCACACAATGACTCACTATCAACAAAAGTAGGAGGAAATAATTGAAAAAAGGGAGAGTCAAAAATAACATTTAAGGAAAAAAAAGAAAAAGCCTCGGAATTTCCAAATCATAGATTGCAGTTTTTAAATATTTTTTTATAATACTACCGTTAAAAACATTTATTTGCACTAAATATCAAAGGAGCAACAATAACTCTATTAATCGAAAAATTAAAAAAAAAAAAAAAAAAAAAAACAGTCCATAATGCGTAAAACAATCATGAAAAAATAAAATATGTTCTCAGTACAGAATGAGAGCAATTTGGACACTAAATGAATCATACAGCTAAAAAATGCAAAACATGTACAGATTGAAAAAAAAAACTTTAATGACGACTACCACATAGCTCTTTTTTAATTGTCTGTTAACTTCAACAAAATGCCAATAAATAAGGTTCGCAAAAAGAAAATTTAAAAAATAATATTAAAGAAGGTAAACACACCTGTAGTGGCCAGTGCTTCCGTAGTGGCCCCTTCAAGGTTTATGTTTGAAAAAATAGCATTCCATGTCTCCCATTGGATTCAAAAGTGCATCAAACGTGCAGAAGGTCTTCCTGCACGTTTGAATCCATTGGGAAACCTGGAATCCTAGTTTTATAAATATAAACCTTGAAGTGTGGCCACTACTGAAGCACTCTGAAGCACTGGCCATTACTTGTGTGTTTACCTTAATAATAAATAAAATAAAATGCGAATATAATTATCTTTTGCATAAAAAAAAGATGAAACCTAAGCCAGTTGAGAAATGTAACAAGTTGGGAAAATCAATGTTAGCATAAGGGGGAAATACGCTTGTTCTCCCAGGAAGAGCTTTTAATTAAAATTCAAAAATATGAATTTTGTGATTTGCTATATTTGAAATTGAAACACTATATGAACTAAAAAGCCTATTTCACAATAAAATTTAGTTACTCAAATCGGAATGTTAAACACAGAAGAACTTACGGCATGAAAATATGGCACTGCCTTCAAAAGTCATCAGACAGATGACTTTTGAATATCAACTGTTTGAAATATCAACAGACAATTTCGTTAAATATGAGTTGCACCCATTGTATTTCGTTCGAAGACGCAGCATGCAAAATATGTTTTGCTTACATAGCTCATTAAAAATCCGTTTCTTTACCTGGTGTTATTTTTTTGCCACACTTTAAGTTATTTCTTACTACCAAACGGCACAACCTAGAGAGTCACAAATCTGGATGAAATTCTGGATTTAAGTCATTTTGCACTAGATATGAACATAGCTAAAGCAGTTTGACTGCATAGGCCCTTGTTTGGCTGCAACGGGAGTCCAAAGTTGCTGTTTGAGTCCAGAGAAGCAATGGTTTTCAATTTTTCAAGCTTCAATTTTTCTGGATTTGCATTGCCGTACTTGTCGATTAAATGCATTTGCAATGCCCCCCCCCCCCCCCCCCGTTATACTGACAACAGACGTCGAATGTCTAATAAAGGGTAGATATTATCCCAAAGTTTCAAATTCCAATAAAGGCGCCATTGCAATTCTGGAGTCCTGTAAATCAGTGTAGTTTAGACGGTAAAAGCGTGAGGGTCATGAATTTGGATAAACTTCTGGTTTTACGTCAATTCGTACTAGATATGAGCCCAGGTCAAATAATTTGAGTACATAAGCTTTAGTTCGCCTGCAACGAGGGTCTGACTTTGCAAGTTTGGCCCCGGAACTGCAATAGCATTTTCTTTGGAATTTGAAATTTTAGCACAATATTTGCTTTTTTGAATCTGTTGCGTCTCTTGATAGTACAACGTAGGAGCGGTGGAATTTATTCTATATTGTGAATGCTTTCAGTTGGGTGATACTGCCATGCAATATCAAGAAAAGAGTATAAAAAGATTAATTTGAAACGAAAAGCCATTTTATTCTGAAGCTAGACTATCTAGAAGCAAACTAGAAACTTTGAACTCCCATGAGAGCGAAACTAGGACCTATGCAGTCAAACCGCTTTACCAGGGCTCATGTCTAGTGGGAATTAACCTAAGTCCAGAGTTTCGTTCAGATCCGTGATCCTCAAGGTCATGCCGTTTGGAAGTTTGTTTATAATTTATCTAAAACACAAATGAATCAAAGTAACAAGAAAGAAATACTAAGTTGCATTTCTTTAGTATATATAATATATCTCTACATAGCATAAAATGAAGTCCCCAAAAAGCGTCTGTTTGTTTAAACGCACAAAACTCGAGAACTATCCCGCCGATTTCGCTGCAATTTTAACAGTATATTTCTTTTAGCGCCGGAAAGATTTGCAGACCGGTTCGAAAAAAAAAATCGACAAGTAGTTCTTTTTTTATTCCAATTTAGGCTCAATTTTCTCATAAATTCCCAAATAAAGAATTAGTTGCACATTTTAATATTACATTCTATGCAATTTGTTTCAATGCTCTAATTTAATTACGGCAGGAGTTATTTGCGTTTTTATCTCGAATTTTTTTACGCTTAGCTGACATTTAGGTATTACTTTCTTCATTAAATCTATCAATAAAAAGTGAAGGAATTGTC
Organism: Uloborus diversus; assembly: GCF_026930045.1. NCBI lineage: Eukaryota > Metazoa > Arthropoda > Arachnida > Araneae > Uloboridae > Uloborus > Uloborus diversus. Next base: position 179,956,888 of record NC_072732.1, on the reverse strand, counting down.
TCACAGTTTTATTTTTGACACCATTGGAAAAAGCAATATGTTTTAATCCAGATTTATCTCGACTTATGGTCGATGAACTAAGGGTCTATCTCGAAAAGAAAAAAAGTTAAAAGCCTTTTTAAATCAAGTTCAAAAAATCTCATTTCCATTCAAATGGGGTAGTTTCCTTCAGTCAAAAGTACTACTTTTAGTCATTGAAATGGATAGAATGAGCAAAAAAAAAAAATACAAAGACCTAGAAAATACTTCAATTTTCCCAACAAATTTTTTAATTAGTTTTTTAAAAATTTTAAAATTAATTTTTTCAAACAAGGCGTGGTTTTTATGACGTCACAAATGATGCAATTTGGCTCATCTTTCTACAACGTTTCCACGTTATGATAATCAAGCAACGAATTAAAATTGCGCTCTGCGTTTGCTATCAACCATATCGTTACCAACACACGTGAGTAAAGATGCGAATTAAATATTTTGCTCTGTGAATGGCAACACAGAATGTAACTTCATCATTTGTGAAGTCATCAGCAAGACAATGAAAGCGCACCGATTTAAGTTATTTTTTAAAAATATTAAACTTAAACAAATTATTTAAACAATGGTCAGATCCTATGTTTTTAAGCATGCTCTTTCAGAAAAAAATACTTTTAAAATTTTGGAAACGACCCCATTGTTAACAACTTTCTTTCGCATTTTAATTTCTTAAACTATTTTTATTTTGTTTCCACGGTTACGCTTTTTAATCCATCTTTCTCGATTTAATTTCTTAAAAGTATTTTAATATCTGTCGTCATTGTTTGGGAGGGAAATTTTGCATGATGTTTTTCTTAAATTTATTTATTTAAGCCTGATTGTTGAATATACGTCACTTGACGAAATTTTTATTTTCATGGTAGACTGGGCAAAGCCGGGCAACGCATATTTATATAAATTGTTGTTTCGTGTACCACAATCTGTATTAAAATGAAAGTTTTAGATCCGAACGCATGCGTCATAACTCAACACCAATTCGAGATCATTTGAAGCACAAGGCATGTATGCTAAGGAATTTGCGCTTGTGTTTCGACGGAAATTGCGTTTTGAAAGTTATTGAACTGCTTTCTGAAGAAAGGCAAGAAGTAACTTAATAAATGTTGAACTTTCCATAGCATTTCAAAGAAGGCGAAAACAAATGAAAAAACGAAGTTCGGGGCTAAAAACTCCTTTATTCTTCGTAAATGAGAAAAAAAGGGAATGATATTTTCTTGAATTCATCAAACAACGTCTCTCCTTCCATTGAGAATAGTATTGTTTTGTATCTTCTAGGAATTTAATCTTATTCGAATTTACACTCCATTCCGTTAGACTTTTGCCCGTCATGTATTGTCTTTCTTACGCGCATTTTATTATCTTTTCTCTCAAAAAGTATATATATTTTTTTTGTCTTAAAATCCATTTTGTGAGCCCAAAAACTGCATTTCTTTTTGAAATATTGATACAATTTCAAAAGAAAAGGTGTAAAAATGCATTTTTCCATTCTTTCGAAAATAGATTTATTTGAATTTGCACTTACTTTAAAAAAATATCCATTGTATGTTTTATCCTTGCTATAGATATAGAACCAATATGAAAAAGCTAAGTTCTAACAAGGGGGCTCGAACAAAAAGCGGATTTTAAGCTGTTTTGCACATTCCAGTAAGTAGGTACATAAAATAACTTGCTGAATAACAAGAATGTACTACTGCGCACAATAAAACATACTTGATCTGAATAATACTTCACTAATGGGACACTCACGGACACAAGAAAACGTGGACGAATGTTGGTTCACAAAAATGCATACGAACTTAACAAGCGCAGGTGTTATTATACAGAAAGTTAAAATCAAAAATCACAACTAATGATGCGATATAAAATGGATATATCACAGTAAATTATAAACAAGTAATGGCAGTTATTATAACCATTCCCCTTCTCGAGTAAATTTTGGTTGAACTACTGAATCCTAGGTCGATAGCGATATTTTCCGTTTCAGATTCACAGGTTAACGCAAATGCATTCAATTTGTTCAGTTTCTGAAGGCTTAAGGATACTATTCTTCATGTATGGACAGAATGGAGACGTAGGGTACAGCAGCGATACTTAATCACTCAGGAGACCTGCTGTTCCCAGGGGCTGCAATACACGGTGTTTCTGAACTCTTGGGCAAAACTTTAAGGGATGATAGCACACTTCAAGACATACAATATAACAGCAAAAATAAGGGTCCCAAACGTCTTCCGAAGGCGATAGGCACCATTAAAGTTTAGGATCCAAAATTTCAAATGATCATTAAAAAAACGGAAAAATTGGTCGATTCGTTCGCGGTTTTCGCTAAAATTATACCTTTTACCAGTAATTTCTTGAAAATAAATTTTGAAGATGTGGTTTAAAAAATGAGGATACAGGGGGCTTTAGACTTTGGAGTGAGGAACAACTGTTTTTTTTAACGCTATATTTGATTCTCATCATATTTTTTATAATACTTGGACTAAAACTTAAATTTTTAGCTCAAAATCAGAATAATTGGGCGTGATCAAGTCGCACAAACTGAACTGTGTTCAGAAGTTCAAATACCGTCTGTCACAAAACAAAATTACATTTACTTAGATGGAAAGGAGCGATCTTCGCGAAACTTAAATTAGATGTGGCCTATTACAAGATAAGGAAATAATTACAAATTCAGAACAAAAGATTGTTTTATCAAGAAAATATGACACAAAAAAGGTTACAAAACCGTATGCTGTATACCTATTCTAGCAGCAATACAAGACAAAACATGGCGTGATATGGAGAGAAATAGGTTAACATGACCACTGGGACTAAATCGGAATTCATCATTGAAGATAAAATGCTTCCTGTATGTCACAATCCAGCTAATTAAGTGCAGCGAAAATCCAATTGATGAAAAACCAATCCATCGCAAAATGGACACCGGTTTGAGATAATAGCGTCTTTCAGTCTACTCAGGATTGTTTTTCTTGATACCATCAGTTTCTTGAAAGATGTTAAACGGCATGAAACTAATGTTAGCGACCTCGTTGATACGGTAGTGACCGCTCTTATGATGTGCGATCTTCGCATTCAGTTCTGTTTCTAGAATGCCTTAACCGACTGCAATGGAGTGATTAATTGATTTTCACCTACACTAAGCTACTACCGTATCGCTTCGACCAATGTGGTAGCAGATACCTGCGAACAACCAACCTGTTTCTCTGAGACCTACTTTACGTCCATTTAAAAAGTCCAACAATTCTTCGCATACCTCTAAAAGGTCGTCCTAGTCACAATAGCGTCCTTACTATTCGACGGTTTCGTTGGAAGTGCCATTTGACACAAGCTTTCACACTGTCCATCATACCTATCTGCGCATCTAGTATGAGCATAGCGCCCTTACCCTTTCGTCACTGGCAACGAAATTCAAATCATCTCTTACCAAAGTACATTCCTGCCGTGTGTGTGTGTGTGTGTGTGTGTTGCGGTGCAATTTATTCTTGATGCAAACGTTTTTTTTTTTTTGGTGATAAAGTATATTTAAACCTTTGAAGACAGTTCAGTTTTCCCTACTAAATCGTTTCCAACAATTCTGATTTTGAGCTCAAAATTTAAGTTTAAGTCCAAGCATTAGAAAACAGTTAATGAGATTCAAAAATAGCGGTAAAAATAGTGGTTCGTTACTCCAAAGTCTAAAGTGCCCTCTATCGGCATTTTTTAAACTACATCTTCAAAATTTATCTTCAAGAAAATACAGATAAAAAGAATAATTTTAACTAAAGCCGCAAACAAATCGATCAATTTTTCCGTTTTTTATAGTCATTTGAAATTTTGGACCCTAAACTTTAATGGCGCGTATCTCTTATGGAAGACGTTTAGGACCCTTATTTTCGCCATTTTATTGTTTGCCCAGGTGTGTAGTATCACCCCTTAAAGTTTTGTCCAAGAGTTCAGAAACACCCTTTATTACAAAATTTTAATAAGGGCAACTGTAACGAGAAGCTATGGTAAGTCTCAAGAGTCAAGTGATTCGTTTTGTACAATGCTTGGACTATGTGCTTTGTTCGTGCACATTCGTTTAAACTTAACTAATTCAGTTTGTGTTATTTATTCAAGAATTTGAGAAATTGCAAATACGCTCCAAGCATGCGACACTGTTCCAAGTTCGGGTACTAAGGCATAAGAACTGTCTACAAGAAATAATGTAATAAGGTGTATAATTATATTGAGAAAATAATACGGTCAATTTTTTTTTAAATATAATAATTATTCTGATAGCAATAAATGCGTCATACCGTTACAAGACAGGACATTTGCAATTGGTAAAAAAATCAGAATTTAGTGGTGAACAAAATTCGTGATGCGAAATGGAAATGAGTCTCAAAGCATGGAGGAGACTAATTTATTGATTTTGAATTTCACGTATTATAATGGAATAAAACTGAATATGGAAAATTGTGAAAATGAGAAACGTAGAGAGTCAATAACCTGCTGCATGAGATATTATTTGAGCTCATCAAATAGTTTTATGCTTTCAAACGTAGAGGGGAACGCAGACGCATTCAAAACAATTAACAAGGTTGGGGGGCAACCAATATTTTCATTGTCAAGTATACATTCTGAAATCTGTGAATGCTTACAAGTCTGTTTTCTTTCTATCTAATGTTATTTCTTCTTTATTTCGTGTTAAATAAAACTTTTTTTCAATGATAATTAATTTTTAAACTATTTTCTATTTCTGCATTCATAAAAGAACAATCAAAGTTTTAAGTGTCTCGATTTAGGGAAGGATATCCCTAACCTGGGACAATTATTATTATTATTATTATTTCTTTGTTTTGTTTTATTTTTTAAGGGACGTTTATACACATCAATACTTTATGGTGAGGATAAGTACTAAGACTCTTTCTAAAAGTAGAACACTTCAAAACATATGATTTATACATTACTAAAGCTAAAAGTTCAAAACAGTCCCAAGTATAGTCATTTGAATGTACATGATAAAAAAACACGTAATACGTAGAAGCTACAGATTGAAACCCATATCAAAAATCACAGACGTACTGTAAAACGCCACGGTGTATTGAAGTGCGCAAAACTGTTGACTGAAACATAATTATAATTTTGACAGTTTAATTGTTAACTTGACGATTTAATTAATCTGAAAGCGCATTTAAGGAACCAAAAAAAAAACCCCCATCAACTTTAAATTTAATGTATTAAAATAAATACATTGTTAAAAAAGCAAGTTCTGGCGATATTTGTGAAGTACACTATGTCAACATCTACGTTATTTATGCTCGTAAAAGTTAGAAAACTGCAGGAGAAAAGCGGTTGTGGTAACATAAAAAATACTAGCAAATAACCGTTAGAAGAAAAACCACATACCATTTTCTAGTTTAGACCGATGTTTTTTTTAAATTGCGTTTTCTTATCGCCTTCTATTTCCGGCCGCTACCCTATCAAATGAAAGTAATGTTTTACTTCAAATTTTTATCAACTCCGTAGAGCACAACAATTTTTCTTTCATAACGGCTACATTTTTAAATGAATGAACCTTTAGTTATTCATAAACACTTAAGGGCAAAACATGCCTGCGTTCGTTTTTTTCCTTATCTGCTAAAACTTATGAATAAGTCTTTTTCAAAATCGACACCCTACTTTTTAGCGTGACGCTCTGGGATTATCATAGAGCAAAGAAAAGAGTTGCCAGGTCCTTATTTATATGCCATTAGCATGCTCAAATAAATAAGATGATGTTGTAATGTAAGTTCCTATGCTGTTTCCACAATTTTTTGCAAGTCTAGTCAATTAAAATCGTAACCAATTTTTTCTAAATCAATTAAAAAATCTCAATATTCATAAAAAAAAACACTTTTGCTTTAACTTAAAAACATTAAAATAACATATAGGAATTCCTCATGACATGGGTTCATCCATAAGAATCATAAATATCAATCAATAGGAATCATTCATAAATAGGAATCCAACTTAAATTGAAAAATAAAACTAACAAAACTAAATTTGATAGTAATACTACATGTTGTCAAAAGTCAAGACTAAACGAAAACAAGACTGCCTACAATCAAATGTAAGCATATAAATGTAGACAAGCAGGTAAATTATGTCAGTTTCTTTCTGCGTAGCTAACGTCAAAAACAAAGTTACATTGGAGAATCGGATGCAAATACAATCATAAGTAACAAAAAAAGTCATTACTAGGTTTTTTTTCGTTCAATGTCATGAGGATGCAACGCAGTAAGCACTAAAGCCGTCAGAATTGAATTTACCTTCTGGGTAGGTAGTTACAACCGTTCTTTATGTATTTTATTATTGTTGGCAATGTGTGTAAAAATCATGTGTTCTGAACCTTTCAACTTTCCTTCCCCTTTCTGCTCCACTGACAGCGTCATATAACTTTTCAGATCCAATCAGACTCTTGTCCGACTCTTACTCCGTAAATATTGACAGACTTGCGGACTTAAAACGAAAACGACCGATTCCAACTCCGAGTCTTTGAATGAAAATCTTCCGGTTCTCGAATCTGACTCTTTTGTCCCAAAATCAAATTGACCTCCACTCTGGAGCCATGACTTTTATAGTGAAAAAGTTATTTTAATATAATTAGTTTTATCTTCACCCAAAATTTTTAATTTATGTATTCAGTTTTTAGCGGAGAAATTTGGAGTACTTTATATTTCAGCGTAAAGATATGCGCACACGATTTTTTTTTCGACAACGAAAATTATTTCTTTAAATTGACATTTTATTGTTTTTATTTATTTTCGAAAGTACATTACTTCATTTTCAAAATTATTTTTTGGCAACAGGGGAAAAACAAACGATTTGTTTTTATTTTGATAGTGTCGTTCATTTATTTTTTACTCATATAATTCATTAGATGAGCGAGGCATATTTTATTTCTAGAAATCAGCTTAAAATATCAAAAAATTATGTTTGAAATAATGTGTTAGTTTAGCTACATAATTTGGAGAATATTTATCAGATACTAGAAATATATATTCGATATCGGTATAAGGGAAAGTAGGCTCATTTATTTCTAAACAGAACTTCTTATCCAAATTTTGATTGATTAAGCTGTTTAACTAGTTATTTTTCAACAAATAAAAGTAATCAAATCATGTCATCCAAATGACTGCCTTTTAGAAAAAATAACTTGTCTTAACAAATTAAATTGCAATTTAACAGGGTAATAAGATTTTTATTGATACCTCAGGATACTGAAGAGTTGATTTTATTTTGAGTTCATTGAGCACTCGTTTTCTATATTCTTCATGCACTGAGGCGGAAAGCAACTAAGCGAAGCTACATACAAACTCTAGCCGCAATGAAATTAATTGTGACAGAAACATAAATTGATTTTGTTGAGTGCTTTCGTACATTCCGGTAACCATGCATTTTGTCTTTTCAGTTCTTAGCTACGAATGTCATGTACAATACGAAAACAAATTGAAATTTCGTATAAAGAAATGACACTCGCGAAAATTCGTATATGTTTTTACCACTATTTTTTAATACTTAGGACGAAAAGTCAAATATGAGGATGCAATGACCTAAATAATTAGCATTCTTAGAAACAAAAGTCATTTTCATGATCCAAAACAAAGCTAGATGTATTTAGATGACATTGTGTTATAGTTCATCATGGTCAACTCAAACTAAAGATCATCATTTAGATCGTCATTTTGAAAAAGAGGATACGTTATGGAGTAGGGCAGATACATGGGGAGATTTATGGGAATCTTGACCCCCTCGCCGAACCTGTCGACAATATTATCCATCCACATTATGAACTTAATGTAACGATTACAGTAATATTTTCAATTCATTAAGTATTTTAAAACTAAATACTTGAAATACTGCTTTTTATGGCTTATGAAATTTATTTGTTACTTTTATGCCCTATCAAGGGCATTATTCATGGTTGATTTGGTGCTTTTTATTAACACCTAAGAAGTTCCCGAAATTTTTCTAACCCAAAACCAAAGGTTCATTTGAAGCGAAGGGAGGGGAGGAAAGCATTCCTTAGCACGATTCCTCTCTAAAATCGTAGTTTGTATCCACATATAGAGTATGGAAGATTGTAAAAAGATGTTACCAAACAAAACAAGCATGTCAATTAAAGAAAGAAAACGAAACGCGTGCATTTTTCAAAATGCCCTTCGTAACGTTTCAACATGTTTAAACAATTAAAACATGTTATATATGCAAAAGAAGTCATATGGTTTTATTTTATTAAATAAGTACTTTGTCTATATCACTAGGCGAACATCTAGTAATCTTATATCTTAATAAGATGACTTATCTGGTCACTAGCTGCACTGCACGGTGTTGCACTGCCTACTTGAAAAATATGCGTATATTTAGCGTTCCAAGCACTTTATATAATGATATAAATACTATAAATAATAACATAGAGTATATAGTTTAACTACCAAAGACATTCTATCCCTTGAAAATCTAAGTCCTTATTTCTCAACAACAACGATTAGAACAGCGGCTGTGGCTTTGCAACAGTAATTACTCATTATTCATACTGATGCAGAAGTAAATATTGATTATTCATAACGTTTTATGAGCGAAATGATTGATTATAGCGATTCCATCAATTTAACAAATTTCAAACTAAAAAAAATTCTAATTCTAGACATAATTTACAGGCCAATACTAAGGGTGCATTCGGAAACGCGGATCGGTCGCCTCGGTGCAACCGCAAGCGTTCGGAAACGCTTGCGGTGGAACCGCTGACGTCACTTAACCGCGTTCGGAAACACTGCGGTTGTTTTCTGGCGGTCGACTTGGTAGCAACCTGTGGCACCGCTGTCTGGAAGCGGTTAGCGAGATCACAAACGTCACAAAGTCTGTGTTGGCCAATCCGGTCGTGTTTCATGTTTTGATCGTAACACACGTGACTTGCCTATTATGAAAGTTACGCGTTGATTGGAGTGTCGTTTGCTGCTGAACTAGAACTACCGCGGTTTAACCACGAGCGTTCGGAAACACAGCTGTTCTACCGGAATTCCTAGAGAAATTCCAAATACGTCATAACCACACCGGACTAACCACGCGGTGTAACCGGTGGATCGTTTCCGAACGCAGCCTTACATGGCGTAACCAATAATCACCTATAAGTATAAGTGTTTAATTTCACAATTTGAAATTTAACGGTGATCATAAATTTTGATTTTAAAAGTTAATAATAAGAAAAAAAAAATCTTTTCGATTTTACAATTTACTCATGCTAATTTTTTTCCAATTTTGTTAATTTCCTTAGGTATAAACTCAGAAATTCAAAATCGAGTTGCTTTATAACAACATATGTAACTCAACTCGCTGTTGAAATATGTGACACATAGGACATCGTTGTTTATATTTTCTTACATCTCAGGGACGGCTATATATAGGATTTAACATCATTTAGGAATTATCTGAAAATCAGGTAAGATTTAGCTCGATTTGAAGGAATCTAGAGATTTGCCTCATCGCTGACTTGAACCTACAGTCAGTGGATCGTGAAGCTCGAGCTTTCAGGTCGAGCGACCACTGATACGTCTATTCCATTGAGAAGGAATAGATGGAGAGAGTGCAACCGTACTATCCCGAAACGGCAACAGTACCATGTGACCTGGGCAGCAATATCGAGTTGACCGTAACCGCTGAAGAAGTTTTCATTAGCTAAAGCCATGAATGATAAAAACATTTAACTGTAGAAGGGAAAAATTAGATTTATAGCATTAGTGCAGTATTGTAGTATTATAAACTGAAAAAAAAGATACACCAGAAGGTCCAGTAACTTTTCACAGGTATGTACGAATGTTTTTTTACTTGTAAATAAAAAAAAAACTTATCTGTGCATTCAACGAGTACATATCCCACAGTTGTCTATAATTTTTAAATTTTTGTACTGATTTTACCTATAAATGTAATAAAACATTGTATATCATAAATGCAAATAACATTTTAGTTCCATATAAACACTTTCTACTTAACTATTAATTAATTTAACGGCTCTCAAGTATTCTGTGTACATTTGCTTTGTTGGTGAGTAGCTTCTCGCCAAGTTCCTGTGAACAGTTGATGCGTTTAAAACAAGTTTTACATTTGATTGAATTTAAATATTAGTATGCCTGCGTAGGAAATAATTTCAAAATATTGATTACAAGACATAAGAATCCATAAATTTTCAGTCAATAACAAAACATTTTAAACATATATTTATATATACCCGTCATTACAAGGAATAAACATCAAACCACATGAAAAATGCAGTTACATTATATTTTAAAGTCCGGGAAGAAGGGGGGGAAGGGGAGTCCAAATGACAGGTATCTGTTATTGTATTCGTTATTATTTAAATCTGGAAAAAGGTTCGCGGCGTTGCCTATGCCAGTAAATATAATCAGAAACGATACCTTTTAGAACTTATCTTTTAGCATTGCTCAAAACTCTGTTAATCTTCTACTAATTCTTATAGGGGAAAGTTTCAGTACCAATTTTTAAAAAACACACACACTCGCGCTCAATTCAACTATAACGATGAACAACATAAAAACTCATCACAATAATTCAGGCTGAAAACTTTCGCTTACTCACAACACAATTGGTCGATCTAATGTTCTCAGAAAAAATAACATACTCTTATTTATTAAAACATGTTTCCAAAACATAATAAAAATAAATTTACGCAGACGATAAATTAAAAAATTGGGCAGTTGAATAATTCTACTTTGTTTTCTTCTTGCTTGGCTTTATTTTTTTTTAATAATATTGCTTTTTGGAAGCAGACGATATTTTTTTACAATTCATATTCATTTGAACTGAACAGAGACGGGCAGACTTTATCAAAATAAAGAGATACTTTTAATTTTCACAAAAGGTCTCGATCCACCAGAAAATGTTTGTAAAAATTATATATAAATTAGTAATGCTAATAACTGTTGCATATTTATTTACGTAGATAGTTAAAACAGGAAGAAAGACACATTCTAAAAATCTTCTGGTAAACAATCAACGTTTAAGAGTCGAAATTCAAGATAATAAAATCAACAAACCTAATAAATCTTTACATTATGTACTGAAACACAATTAAAAATACAATTCATCCGAAATTAGTCCTTATTAACAGATTTGCACTGCATATTATTTGCTACTTTGGTAAGCTTGGTGTACAACTACTGAATGCTAGTTTTGCGTGTTCGGAATCAGAGTCGGCTCTAAAATTCCCGGGTTTGGAGTCAGACTGAGTTTTAAGTAAAATTGTCGGAGCCAGAGTTTAAAGGTTTTGAAACTCCCGAGTTGAATTCGGAGTCGGATTGCTTTTGGAATGAAAGAGTTGGAGTCGGAGTCAAAAAAGGCTCTAAAATTCCCTGAGTTGGAATCGGTTCTTTTTCTTTCGACTCCGCAACCCTAATTTGCTGCAGGACTGCTGAGTCGGAGTCGGAGCCGGACTGATTTTGGATTAAAAAAGTCGGATTCAGAGGTCAAAGGTTTTGAAACTCCAAGTCAAAAGCTCTAAATTCTCGGAGTTGATCATTTTACTTCCAACTCCGCATCCCTAATTTGTAGCATGGCTGTGGAGTCGGACTCCGAGCCGGACTGATTTTGATGCAAAGAGTCAGAGTCCGACGGATTTTAAACTCCGAGTTGAAATCATAGTCGGACTGTGTTTTGGGTAAAGGAGTTGGAGCCAGAGTCTGTTATTTTTTCTACAACTCCTCAGCTCTGATTTGTAGCCCCGACATCATAGTTAGCGCCGTCGCATGAAAAATGTTTAAAACCAAAAGAGCGATTGCGTGCCAAAACGCGACAACTTCCTAGCCAAACTAGTCACCTGACCTGGGAAACATCGGGTGCCAAGCTTATCTCGTTGAGACATTTGCTGTCGCTCCCTCCATTAGTATTCCTTCTCAATGGTCTATTCGGCGTCCCGCGCATTTTGTATTATGGTATAATTTTTCCCGCTTTCATAACATTTTTTATTGCTGCTTCACTTCTGTTAGTCATAGTGGGATGTTATTTAGCCTATAGCCTTCCTCAATAAATGAAGTATTTAACACAAAAAGAATTTTTCAATTCGAACCAGTAGTTCCTGAGATTAGCGCGTTCAAACAAACAAACTCTGCAGCTTTATATTATTAGTATAGAATAGATTTCTTTTGTAGTCGACCGCAACGATTTCTATGCTTACCAATTTCCCACCTGGTGAATGGCTCGAATTTGATGTATTGTTACCTGATTAATTTCTCTCTCCATCCAAATTCAATCAAACATACGATAGCAAGAATGGACTCATTGTTCAGCTATTCAATTTGCTAGGAATGCTGCCATCCAGAATACGTTGGTTCAGAATCCGTATGGTATGTTGGGTTTAAGTAATTAACAACATCATTACTTACACTTCTGTTCATTACTTCAGGTGAAATTTTAAACCATATTTGATTTAAAACTTGTAAGTCTCAGATCACTTTTATAAGGGTATATAAAAGCTTGTTATCTAAGTAGGAGAAAATTAATTACCGGAATATCATATTAAGTCATTTACGCATTTACTAATATTGAAAGGAAAACTTCTTTTTAATGCTACTCTGAATAGGAAATTAAACATGTAAGTCTAATGGGAAAAATAATGTGCACCATCTCATTGAATGATTGTTTCTGTTACCATGCATAAATGTTTGTGGAAGAAATAAACTTACGCATTATGCACACTTTTCTTCCTTCTTTACTTGAAATCAGGTAAGAATCAATATGATGGGGGTTTTGTAAACCATATGGTTTTTTTTTTTTTTTTACTTGATTAGAATATAACTCTCAATATTATGTTTTTAAAGGAATTGAAGTGGAATTGAAGTTTAAAGGAAAGATGTTTAGTTAAACTAAAATTAGAGTTTCGGTGATAAAACTTGATGTGAAAAAAAAAAAAAGACTGATTTAAAAAAGCGAATCGACGAGATTTTTGACCCTGGGCGATCCTTCACTCTTTTAATTTATTTCAATACTGTGGGTGATTTGGGAATTTTTAAATTATGTTTAAACCGCGGAAACGCAGATGAACCAGAAGCTAAACGGACTTTTTGAAGTTTTTGTTTCGCAATAAAAACAATGGATGAGCTTACAAAGCGGTTAAAAATGAAATTTAGTGAGAAAGCAGGCGAGCGAAAATGTTTTTCCCCACGTTGCTTCAAAGAAAAAGTTTTCAGAAATAGTTGTAAAAAACTGGAGTGCAACTAGAAAATGTCCAGGAAACTGGGTTTCGATGAAGTTTTATTGTCATGATACATCTTCTTTGACTTGTTTGAGCGCTATTAATTAAACTTGAAAGTCGTCCGTCAAGGTATGACGGGTAAAAATTGCTTCTACATTTGAACGAAGTCATTGCCTGATTGGTGATATTTTGATGGTAGGAATTCTAACCCTAACTCCAATGGATTAACCCTAAACTCCGATTGGTAGTGTTCATTGTTGACCATTTTTTCGTTTCTTCATTCCCCTGCAATGACACAGTCTTACCAGTAAAACAGTTAAGTTACTGGATCCAGTTCAGCCTTGTCACAATAAAGTCTTTCCCTGAACATTACGAAAATATATTGTTAAATTATCATGCCGTGGCGCGAGTTTCATTGTTGATGACATCAGGAGCGTTACACGATCATTGGCTATTTTATGTATGAGGATTCTATTTAAATTAATGTTTCTAAAGATGTAAATTAATAAAAGACAAGACAGTCGCCCGTCAAGGTATAACAGGTGAAAATTGCTTCTACTCTTCTACATTTGAACGAAGCTATTGCCTGTTAGGTGATATTTAAATATTTGAAATTTTAACTGCAGTAGATTAACCCTAAACTCCAGTGGATAATGCTAATTTTCAACCACTTTTTTATTCTTCATTCCCTTAAATGACTGTCTTACCAGTAAAACAGTTAAGTTACCGGATCGAGTTCAACCTTATCACAATAAAGCCTTTACCTGTATGTTAAACATTAACAAAACATATTATCAAATAATCATGCCGTTTTCGGGAATTTCATTGTTCAAACTTGTGGGTTACTCTATCATTGGCTATTATTTATATGAGGAGATCTTTTGAAAAAAATAATAAACAAATATTAATATACAAAAATAAGATAAAATAATTAAAAGCACAACATTTAGAAAAACAGCATTTGTGAGAGCTCATCACTAGGTCTGGGATTCACCGAAAGAAACAATAGTTCGAAACTGAGAAACAAAACATTTGAAATATTTTCACACTAAAAAACTCAAGAATTTGGGGGGTGGCAATCCCCCACCCCATAAATTATGTTATTGAGGACTGGGAATAATAACAGCGCTGGTTATCACTTCATTATGAAGTTTCATTGATAAGATAAATCAGTCGAGTATACTGAATTGAAATGTAAAACTGGATATTTATTACTCTTTGGCCACTTTTTGTGACTTTAAGAAATAGGAGAAATAAATCAGCCTATTGCCATTCGTTTTTCTATTGTATAGGAAAAAAGTTTTCATTCTGAAGCTGTTTCAAGATTTCGATGATAAACCTTTAATTTTACGCATTGGCGAATGCATCCCGCGGACAGGTTTCATTCGGAAATCAATAGTAATTTCGTTTATTCAATCTTCTAATGATTGATTTCTATTCTATTTTACTTTTTGTTCATTTGTCAGGGAGAGAGACGGATTGTACAGCGAAGATTGTTCCAAAATAAACTAAAGACGCTATCAAATATCTCTGCTTTTTTTCTTTTAATTTATTTTGATCTGTATTTATTTTGAGGCACATTTTCAAATAGAGAACCATATATATATTCAATGAGAGTAACATTATTACTTTTAAGTACAATTCAAAACTCTTAACAAAATGCTCAATGGTGCTTCCTTAGAGTTTGTACAGCAAAGTAGTACAAAATTCAAATAGCTAAAAATTTTTAAAAAATTAAAAAAAAAGGAAAGTAAAAAAGAGAGTAACTTGCAAATAAAGATGCATACTTATATTTTATAACAAGACTGAAGAAATAAATATATTATCACAATAAGAATTGTATAAATACCTTTGTGCTTAAGATAAATTTATTTTTTGCATTGAAAAAGGCGTTCCCTGTAACGCCGAAACACGTGTCTGCTGTAATTTACAAATTTGTGCTTCTACTTACGTTGTTTGTTTTGACTTTACCTTTGTGCTTGATAAGCAAAATTAGATGCACCAATGTTTTATTGCACATAATTTGCCGATTACCGCAGACATGTGTTTTGGGGTTTCAAGGAAGCATTTTTACAATGTAATGAAATGTGAGCTTTAGGATTATTTTTTTCCTCGGATGGCATTTCATCCTAAAGCTCACACTCAAATGCATAGAGGTACCTTAAAACCGTTTATTTACATTACCACATTATTTAAGTTATTAAAATTAATATTTATTTCTTCATACAGAGACTTCAAGACAGAAAAATTCAGGTATAGAATATAAATAAAAATTACTTTTTCTGCTAAAACAACTATGGAATCCAGAATTTTAGCTTCAGAATTAAGCGAAATTCAAATCTTTCAATAACTCATTACATGATGTCCCGCATGGCTGTGGTCGTACTAGAAAATTAAACAAAAAAAGCTCTTTGGGCATATGTAGATTTCCCTTATCGTTCTAAATTTAAAAAAAATATATAGATTCTGCTTCTTTAATAAATATGTGCACACAAAAATTTACTTAAATTTCAAGCGTATTTCATGATGAAATTAAACATCCTGATACAATAAACACAACTGTTCTTCAAAACCACATCTTCCAAAGAAAAAAATACATACACTTTAAAAGTCTTTAAAACTACGATAGCTAAGGGTTAAAAAAATAACAAATAAAACTGGCAACCATCCAATCGCAAAGAAATTGTGAATAAAAAAAGCATACTTGAAAAATGTTACCAAATTGAGATTTATCATCTCAAAACTAAAAATATTAATGTTTACTAATAATAAAGCAGAAAGTCTGTATGGATTTCTGTGACGCGCAAAGCGCAAATTTTCATGAAATTTGGCACAAAGTTAGTTTGTAGCATGTGTGCACCTCGAAGCGATTTTTCGAAAATTCTATTTTGTTCTTTTTCTGTTCAAATTTCAAGAACATTTTCCCGAGCAAAATTATCATAAGATGTACGAGTAAGTTACCAAGTTATCACAACGTGGAACCGTAACATGGGCAAGCCAGTTGGCGGGAAATTCAATATTTATTATTTGTAAATATACACTCAAGAGCCATTACATAATGACCACCCTGCTAATAACATGTAGGACCACCTTTAGTCCTCAAAACTGCTAGCAGCCAACGTGGCATTGGTTCTACAAGGTGCTGATAGGTAATCTGAGGTATCTGGTACCGAGCGCTCACAATCTGGTTCTGAAATTCCCTCACATTACGGGGGGATAGCAGGGCAGCACGAATTTAGTTTTCCAAGAAAGGACGATAGATGCTCTATTGGATTAATGTCATGTGAGTTTGGGGGCCAAGGCATGACTTGAAATTCACTGGAATGTTCCTCGAACCAATCCATGACGATTCCACCTTTATGAGATGGTGCATTATCCTGTTGGTAAACACTATCGCCCGCAGGAAGAACTTGCCATGAATGGGTGAACCTGGTCTGCAACTATGTTCAAGAAGCTCACAGACGTCAAGGATTGTTCTACGGGGATTATGGTACCTAATGCGCTCCATGAAAACATTGCCACACCACGATACCCCCGCCACCGGCTTGTATCCATTCAACTATGTATCCGGGGGCCAGGGATTCCTTTGGAAATCGGCGAATTCTCATTCGCCCGTCGAGGTTATGGACCAAAAAACGTGATTCGTCGGACCATGCAACCTTCTTCCACTCCTCTAGTGTCCGATTCCGATGTTTCTTGGCCCGTTGTAGACGCATCGGGCGATGAAGTTTCTTCAGTGCAGGAGCATGCTTCGGTCTCCGGCTGCGTGTACGCTACACAGTGTGTTGAGAGCAATGTTTGGGTCACCTCTGTTGTAGCTGGTGGTGATTTCGGCTGTTGTAGCTCTTCGGTCACTGCGAACAATACGTAGCAATCTCCGCTCTCCTTTGAAATCAATGTGCCGTGGGCGACACACTGTTGGCCGACGACTTGCATTTTCACCATCCTTGCACCATTTTTGATACGTGCTCACAACAACTGCACGTAAACAGGCTACTATACGCGCCGTTTCTGAAATTTATGTTCCCGTCGTCGAGTCATAACGATTTGACCTCGATCAAAATCTGATAAATCAGCAGTTTTTTCCATTATGTCGCAAATAGCGCTATGTTTAGAAGGGCAATGCATACTCGTTTTATAAACTCCAATATCAGCCGCGCACGCGCACTGGTGCTGCTCTTGGACGAGCCCATTGCTATAGATAGAGGATGGTCATAATGTAATGGCTCTTCGGTGTATAGGCGAACCAAAATACCTTTTAGTTTTCTACTACGGGCAAAGCCGAGTGTTTACCACCAGTAATAAATAAAGCAAATAAAATAATGATAAACACTATATTTATGCATGCAAAAAACAGACGTTAATATTTAATTTAAGCGAATGGATTGCAATGATATTGCAGCGAAGGATCACGTGACTTGCTATTTACCTATCGCAAAGACAATAGATTTTGACAAACGCCAGGCATTGATTCAAGTGATGGCAACAAGCATTCCTGTTTTTTTAATCAGAATCGAATGAAAATCATCGAAGAATAACGAATTTAGGTGAAATACGTAGTATATTTTAAAAAAATGAAAAATCTTGCTTCCCCTGAAGAAAAATAATTCCATTGAAGTATATGTTTTACGTCGAATATCGATAACTCGCAGCTTATATCTCGAAGTTTTCATCGGGTCCTAAATTCTTGAAACTGTTGTGGAAACTTCCCATAGCTCGAACTACCAATTATTCGAACGTTTTAGCCAGTCCCTTGGGACTTCGAGTTACCGAGAGGTAACTGTAGTAACAAAAAACACCTGTTCACTGAGCCTCCAATTTCACTGAAGAGCTATTCCATGAAAACGGCACCTTTTATAAAAGTTTTTTTTTTTTTCTTTTAAAATTAATTTTATTGGAATGATTTTATAAACTGCTAGTTGCGTTGCCCGGAGTTGCGCGGCCTATTCGAAAACAAAAGTTAGGTCAAGTGACGCGTGTTCAACAAACAGTGGCACATAAGAGAAAAAAAAACAAAGTGTAAAATTTCCCGTCAAAATAATTGTGACAATTCCTAAAAATATCTTTACCATTTAATCCAGACTACAAACCGAGCAACTCTCAGTGTTACTGAGTTTGAATGGGAACTTGGAGGACTGAATGACGACATTATATTTTACGTACCACAGTCCTTGTTAGTGACTGTAGAGGTTCTTTGAACGGTTGGCATTGAACCCGGGACCCTACAGTAACGAGTCCAATGCCTTACCGATCTAGCCATCACGCGGTAGATGAAGTAGTTATAAGTAAAACTCGTTTATTTCTATCTAAATAAATTGTATGCAAAAATTTGATCTGATCTATCATACGGAAATATTAAAGACGTTTTAATTTTGGTTCGTACGGGACAGTACAATTTACAAGAAATGTAACAACAACTTATTGACATTGATTTGTTTTGAACGGTGTTTTCCCTCACAAAAGCGGAACAAAAGATTGCTTCAAAAAACAGTGAGAAGAAAAAAAGCTTTATAAACCGATTGGCATTGTTGAAACATTATTCTACATTATTATAGGACAATAGCCTTTTATAGACTTTCTGAAACATTTTAACGACTATACCATTCCTGTCAAATTTAATTGGTTGAAATCTGATGAGCTAAATGGCGTTTTTATAAAGGATCGCTGAGAGAAATGCAAATTATTAATTGAATCAATTGTTACGGAAGATTTACTAAAAAATTGTTTTCCGAAACAAAAGGCAATAATAATTTTTTTAAAAAAAAGGAAAAAAGAAAACGCTTTCCTAAGTTCTATGACGCTGAATAAAAAATTATTAAAACAATATTGGTTTTAAATTTGTGCACTTACAGTTAAATTGTTCAAGTTTACATATTTCATTTTTTTAGTGTTTTCAGAGTTCTATTAATATCTATTTTATTTTGTTTATTTCTGTGAAAAGAAGATATTAAATAGGAAATGTCTATAGCTTTGCTTTTTAAGAAGCTTTTTACACAGTATTCATATCATTTAAAACACGTCAGTTATTAAAAAGAATCCGACTTTCCTTCGCAACAAGTAGTTGTTAAATAAAAATTGATTAAGATGATTAACTATTTCCATACACTTTTAAAAGTTTTGTTATTAATGGTTTGGACAAAATCCTTGTTCGCTTGCCCCCTGCCCTTTAATAATAACGAAAAAACATGCAGGAAAAGGTGCAAATATGAGCACCCTCTTTTGTTTTGATTTACAGTTACTTTCAATATGAAAAATTCTAAATTTTTGTATTTCATTATGCTGTAACAAGTTTCCTAAATGCAAGAAGGAAAAACAATGATCAGCATCAATTATTTCATTTTAAAAATAAATGATTTACATAAAGCTTTTTGAAAAGCTCCAGAAAAATGGGTTGTAAATATGGGCCCCCTTAAAAAGAGTCACCAAAAATAGTCTCAAAACAGAATAAAGGAATACAAAATGGTAGAAAATTTATTTATTACAGGGAAACGAGCTTATGTGTGCATCATTTGACTTCCTTTTACGACCAATTTAAAGATAATAGCGCCTTGGAGTAAGCAAAAAAAAAAAAAAACACTAAATGTTTTCACCCCAAGTTTCTTGCAAACCGAAGCAAAAAACAAAATCGTTTTACACATCGTTCACTTCCCATTATTGGCAATTTTAATGTGATTTAGTGGTTAATTCTTTAACTATCACCAACATTGGCCAAACTAAAACCACATTTAAAAATTAAAACAAATCGCCAATTTTTTTGCCAAGTTGGCGACAAAACATGGCGGCAGAAAGCTTCGCGCTAGATCGCTAAGTTTTTGTCAAATTATATCATCACTTGAGTTAGCATTGAATTTAACAATGATTTCCCCACAGAAAGGTGTAAAAGACCCCCTTGAGAACATCCGAATGCCACCAAAAAGCATGGTGCACAACTAGACCCCACTAGGAGGCTATGTACCAAATTTCAAATTTCTAGGACATACCGTTTTTGAGTTATGCGAGATAAAGCCCTGGATCCTTCTCCAGGGGATCGAGGGCTTTAATGCGAGATACATACGCACATACATACGTCACGAGAAAAATCGTTGTAATTAACTCGGGGTGGTCAAAATGGATATTTAGGGTGTCTACGTTCCTAATGTGGTCGGGTCGAAAAAAAATAACCCTCAACATTCATTCGGGGGTGAGCAAAACGGAAATTAAGGTCGGTTTTTGAGTGAAATTTTTTTCGCGAATACAATACTTCTTTTTTTGTAAAAGTAAGTAAAAATACAGAAATCGGAATAATAACTGGTTCTTTAAACCAAAACACTATCTAAGTGTGTGCAACATTTGGCACTTAACACATTTCTCCCACGCTTCTCCCCGAGTGTCTTTGGAGAATTTTCTATCTCAAACGATGCAAGTCATATCGTATGAGTCAGGTTCATCCCCACCGTTGACACCTAGATTGGCTTTCTAAATATGAGTACCTTTAAATAGGGTCCCATTTTTACACCAACCGAACCTAAGACGGATGAAAACTGTCACATGTAACGCAAAAGCCTGGCGATTAAAGGTATGCTTCAGAAAGTAGCTTCGATACATCTACAGTCCTCACCGCCAGACTTCAGTACCTCCCATAGCCACTAGGGAGGGGTGCCCATATTTCCCCTGTGCCCTTTTTTACACCGTCTCCTCTAATATAAGTTATAAAATCAAAAACCGAATATTGGATAAATCTCCCTTTAAGTGAGCATTAAATTAAGGAGTTAGTTCGAAGTCAACTTTAAAAATAAATAAAATAAACCATTCAAATAATTAAAAAGTTGACTTAGTACAATTGCGTCAGTCAATCATACTAATCTGTTCATCTATCTGCTCTTCAACCGAAAATTAAGCGTGATTAGATCTCCTGTCAAATCAGATACTTAATTAACTCAAACACATTCCGACCGTCGTCGCGGCAACCAAGTAATTTTTTTGTAACATTTTGATTTAAGCACTGCGTCGTAAGTGTTATCTTCCTAAAGATTTATATTTTAAGAAAAAAGGCATCCTTTTTTGGCATAAACAGAAAAGTGCAAAAAAAAAAAAAAAGGATCTTGCAGCAAATTTATTCACAGTTTATTCACTGCTCAAGTAGTAACATTTAAAGGACTGACATAGAAGAATAAGCATCATTAATAAAATGTTCAAAATATCTTACCATCTCTAACATGAACAACTGCAAGTACAGTCGAACCCACTAATAAGAATATCGATTAATGGAATATTCCGTTTAATGTAATAAACTTTCAATGTACGCCAACTGTTTTGATTCTGGATAATGGAATATCCCGCTTATTAGAATACCTTTTCGTGGCAAATTAGCTATTCCATGAAGCGGGTTGCAGCTTGGACACACATGTTCATTATACAATTACTCCACAAATAAACTCAATTAGTTATAGTTAAACTCGACTCTTTCACAGCGTTTTACGGTTGATAGCAATAATCCACCCGATTTAAATCCTGTGCTGGTTGGTAAAAGTGTTTAAAGAGTATTCGTCAGCTAACTACCAATTCTAATGTTAATTCTATTGAAATTGCATTCCAGTTAGATATAAGTTTATAACGAAATCAGTTTATTATATCATTACCAGTTAGTTACATATATTTCAACAGGTATGACTTTTGGGTAATTTATGCCTCTTTTACACAGAATTTAATTAAAGGATCTTATTTTGGTTGACAACAGTTGTAAAGTTCCTTTAATGTCTCATTGTTAAACCTTTTTTGATTTAGACATCCGATTTTGTAAGTAATATTCGTATACAAAAAAAGGGATTTTTTGTAAAACAAAAGTTAAAACATAACCTTGGTTACTTCGCCACAAATTGGAAAAATCATTGTGTCTACGCAAAAATTATCTACTACGCACTGTTAAATTGTAAACGTATATTAAACAAACACCTATTTGAAACCTTGTATTCAATGTAGTGGTAGGTGCACCTCTTTGCTTAAGAGCAAGAGGCAGTACTAGTAGCCCTGATAAGTGTGGCAGCATGATTTAAAAATACTTTTCAATAAAAGTCTACCTAAGATCGCTACTTTATTCGCATTTTAGTCAAAACTTGAAAATATCTACATACATCCCTTTGCTTTTTACTGCTTCAATTGTGATTTGATGCGGGAATTGTTTACTTTTGTCTTGATCAAAAATTCTGCTTATCGGAACCTCAACAGATTTTCTTTTTACAATCGAAAAGTTATTTTTATTCAATGTCTTTCATATATGTATTACTCAACTTTATTAACATAAAATAAAAAGATTTAAAACAGTCTATACGAAAAAATATTTTATAAACTCCAAAAAAATATCTATCTGAAACAATGTATTAAGTCGCACTCGAAGGCGACTTTGATTGGAATCATGCCAGCTAATTCAGTGTGTCACTAGAATTACACGAATACAAAATAAGGTGACCCGCTTAAGCTATTCGACTCTTTTAAAATTAATAAAAGAAAAATACCACCTAGTGGGAGCAAGTCATAAGAAAGTGCGTACTAAACTACAAAATTGCATACATTACTTATGTGTATCGGTATTTATTTATAAATATCTCTTGTAACTATTTAATTGAAGATTTGATGTAGCTTCGGGTATGGGTTTTTAATCTGAAAATGTCTTTAATTTTTATTCTTTTATTAATTTATTGATCCCGACTCCTAAGGAGCTAAACAAAACAGCAGTAATACATTCGATTGAATTTGAATTGATACTACACAAAATGCTTCCAGGCATAAGCAGAAGGATGTATCCAAATTTATGATCGATTACTTTTGATACATTTAATCACAGTTGGAAAGATTTATTAAATGGGACATTGAAGTATTTTCGGACATTTGACAATTACCCTATATTGCTTCCAAAATTATTCGCTGCAGTATTAACGAGATATTGCATGGCCAGTGAAGCGAAGAAATTGTTTGAATAACATTAGTTATGAAGTAACCGTCGGCAGTTTCAGTGGTGCGAAAAACCAAGTAGTTTAGTTGTAACGAGTTCTAAATGAGAATTGAAGGACATATTTCCTGAGGTTTAGATTTATTAATTTTAGATAAAAAGTATTTGCAAAAATTAAATCAGTTTTTATAACAACAAAATATTAGAAATGGGCAATGCTGTTCTTTATAATGCGTCGTTTATCAGAGGAACGCTCTTTTTGTTACTCTTATATGCAACTATTTTATTTGACCGACTTCATTCATTTTAAAAAGTTTCAGGTAATCTCCCTGCGAGAGTTGTTTACGTACATTGAAAATGCTTCTGTGGGTCAGTAATATTATTTCAAGAAAATATTTTATTTAAGTTTAGATGAATAAAGCTATTATATTTCATTTTGCAAGATAATTCTGAGTGACTGAGTAGTAAGATAACTGTTTTCTGTTCTAAAAATCGAGATGATATCATCAAGGTACAAAATTCAAAACTTTTTTTTAAATAAATAAAATAAAAATAGTAAAATTGTGAAAGGATCAGAAATGTTGTAAAATTGATCTTAAAAAAGCAGTGTTAAAATCCAAATTTTTGGTGTTAAAAATTGCAATAATGCTTAGGAACAATATATGGACTTGCGTGAAAAGTGCATTAATTCTAAACAGAAATTTCATATATCAAAGTGTAGTATGGTTGAAGGTGAAGATTGAACATAAAATATATGAATTTGCAAGGAATGAAAAAATTGGTAACATACATTAAAACGAGCTGATATGTGCATCACACGACTTCCTTTTACGCCAGTTTTATTATAATAGTGCATTGGAGAAAGCAAACAAATTTAAAATATTTTTAACTCATGTTTGTTGCGAACTGAAGCAAAAAACGTTTTACACAGATCAACTCTCTAAATATCGCAGATAGTGGCCAAAATGAAACCAGAAAAAAATAATAATAATAACTAATAAAAATAAAAAATACCCGCCAAATTTATCACCAAGTTGGCGAAAAAACTTGGTGAACAAAAGCTTGGCGACATATCGCCAAGTGTTTGCTAAATTATAACACCACTTGAGTTTGCATTGAAATTAACAATGATTTCCCCCCAAAAAGGCGTAAAAGACCCCTTATGAAACATTCGAATGCAACCAAAAAGAGGAGGTGCACAACTAGATCCCACTAGGAGTCTACGTATCAAATTTCAACTTTCTAGGACATACCGTTTTTGAGTTACGCGAGATACAGACGCATAGACATATGTACAACATGCAGACGTCATGAGAAAACTTGCTGTAATTAATTCGGGAATCTTCAAAATGGATATTTCGGGTGTTTATACGTTCTTAGGTATATATCCACGTGTAGGCGGGTTGAAAAAAAAATCAATATTCATTCAGGGGCGAGCAAAATGGAAATTAAGACCGATTTTTGTGTGAAAACTTTTTTCACCAAAACAATGCTTCATTTACATCGTAAAAGGAAATAAAAAATAAATTAAGAAATTAAATGAGAGAGACGAAGAACTATAAAGTATATATCATCGTTAAAAAAATACGGCTGTTCATTTTTAGGAGATCGTACAACACCGCTCATTTTAAAGAGTTAGTCCTTTACACCAGTTCGCTCATGAACGACATATTCCTAGAAAATGTAACGAAAATCTTTTGCTAGAAAGATTATAATTAAATTTATCCTGTATGAGAGCTATTTTTACTTTTTCTAAAAAAAAAAAAAACAGTAAAAAAATTCTAAAAAATGATATGCATTAAGGACATGCTTAAGCTTATAATAGCAGAGAAAGTTTCTGAAAAATTAACATTTATGTCACAATGGAACAGGACTTTCTTTTGAAAAATAAGCTTCGAAACATCCTAGAAATGATTTAAACGCTTAAACAACAACTCTCCATTTCGTATTGTAGCTCTTTATGTTATTGAAATGTAAAAACAAATATTTTCTTTCAAGCAGAATATTTGTGTTTGAATACGCGAGTCTTTTCTTTCGCAAACCTTTGCTCATGCATATTTTAACATTCTCCACATTCCTTCAAATGCTTTTCCAAGTAAGAGTTTATCAAATTCAGTTTTTTTTTCTTTTTTGAGGTAAAAAGTGAAGTTCGGTACGATTTTTGTGAAACAGAACTTGAAGATTTCAGGATTGCTATTCAAAGATTTGCGGTTAACATGGGAAAATGAAGGCATAAAAATTATTGTTTTTAAAACTGAGAAAGAATAAGGTATTTTGCTGTTTTAATGCACAAATTTCTTTTGTAATTAATCGAGAAAAGAATTATAGTCAAAATACGTGAGATAAATATGAAAGCAATATGTGCGATTGTAAATGTTGAAAAATAAATAAGAACATCTTACAGTCTCCAATACCTTATGTATCATATTAATTTCACTGATGCATTTTTAACAAGATTTTCACTTTCTACTCAATGCTATATATGTTCTAGGGTAAAACCGTGATAAAAAAAATTAATTGTGTCCTCCGAAACAAAATATTTTATTGAGGTTTGATTCAGATATTTGTACTAATCCAGAAAATAACTATAATCAAAGTACGTGAGAGAAATATTAAAGCAATATTTGAGATTGTAAGTATTTAAAACAAAAGTGCAATCTCCAATTTTTTGTACAACATGCCAAAAGAAAATCGTATTATAACCAAACTGCAGTTTAACTGATGCATTTTTAGCAAGAACTGCACTTTCTACTCAATACTAATTATGATTTATTGTAAAACTGCGATAAAAAATTTTAATTGTGTCCTCCAAAACAAAATATCTTACTGAGATTTGGTTCATACATCCGTACTAATCCAGAAAATAACTATAATAAAAATAAGTGAAAGAAATATTAAAGCAATATGTGCGATTGTAAATATTTTAAACAGAAATACAATCTCAAATTTTCTGTTTAACACGTCAAAAGAAAATCGTAGTTTTACTGCATTTTTTTTTTTTTTTTTTTTTTTTTTTTTTTGCTACAAATGAAGAAAGAACTGCACTTTTTATTCGAAACTGATTTTGGTGTAGGGTAAAACCAAAATAAAGTATTTTAATTGTGTCCTTAGCAACGAAGTATTTTACAGAGATTTGCCTCATATAAATGTGTAACATGCTTTTTTCCTACAAAAGTTTCATATTAGCCAAAAAGTTAATACGTAGGTGTGATCAAAAAATAAGGTGAGTAATTTTATTATTGTAAAAAATAATATGGTTTCATAGCATTTGATTTACTCTTCTTCAAAGTACTATGCTTGGCAAGAAATGCACTTATCCAAACGTTGACTCCATGACTGGAAGCATTTATGAAAGGCGTCTCTCGGAAGGGGTTTCAGCTGCTCGGTCGTGGTCCTCTCAATGTCAACAATGGTGTCAAAACGTTTCCTTTCAGCACAGTTCTAATTATTGGGAAGAGCCGGGAGTCGCATGGTGCTAAATCCGGTGCGTATGGCGTATGTAGACGGACAGAAACAATTTTTCCGCCCAAAAACTCGCGAAACACGATTTTCCTTCGGTTCATCAGCTAAGAGTCAGGGAACAAACTGCGCTCTCACTCGTCTCCCTTGCAACTCATCAGTTAAAATGCTTTGAACGGAACCATTATGAGATGTTAAGGTCTTTTGATAACTCTTAAGCAGTCATTCGTCTATTTGAACAAATAATTGTTTCCACTTTTTTCACATTTCTTTCTGTTTTTTGAGGTTTCTGAACGTCCTGCCTGCTTCTCGTCTTCAACAGTTTCAGCTGATTACGCTACTGGACAAATTACAACATATGGATGTAGCGTCAGCAGTTGTTGCTATGAAAATTCTTTTACCGTACTTTTTGATTACACCAAATATTTGAAGTAAATCTGCCTTGAAGTTCGGAATCTATATTGACCTGAAGTTTCCCGTGGGCGCAAATGTTAAGTTTTTTTTAAATGTTCAAAACCGAGCAAAAAATGGTTCATATCAAAAAAAAAAATCTTTTTTATACAATACTATTCTTTATCAAGTGCTTTTACCAACGTAGTTTGTCTGAAGCAAATCCGTCATTAAAAAATATCTATTGTAAACACACCTGTCGTGGCCACTTTAAGTTTATATTTAAAACGAGTTGATGTGTGCATCACATGACTTCCTTTTACTCCAATTTAATGTCAATTCCCCATTATTGGTATTTTTAATGTGATTCAATAGTTTACTCTCAAAATATCAACCAACAGAAGCCAAATTGAAACCAGATTTAAAAAAAATCGCCAAATTTGTCACTAAGTTGGCGACAAAACTTGGCGACCAAAATACTGGCGATATATTGCCAAGCGTCCGCCAAATTATAACACCACTTCAGTTTACATCGAAATTAACAATGATTCCCCCTCCCCCCAAAAGGAGCAAAAGACTCCTTTAGAAACACCTGAGTGCAACGAAAAGAGGCGCTGCAGAACTAGATCCCACTAGGAATCTACGTATCAAATTTCAACTTTCTAGGGCATACCGTTCTTGAGTTATGCGACATACATCCGCACATACGTACAAATAGACCTCACGAGAAAACTCGTTGTAATTAACTCGGGAATCGTCAAAATGGATATTTCGCGTGTCTATACGTTCTTAGGCACTTATTACGTGTGGTCCCTCAAGTCGAACAAAAAACTCAACATTCATTCGGGGGTGAGTAAAATGGAAATTAAAATCGATTTTTGAATTTTTTTTTTTTTTTGCGAATTCAATAATTCCTTTTTTGTAAAAGGAAGAAAAAATAGGATCCGAAGTCTCCTAGTGGTTTTAAAAGTACATCAAACGTGCCGGTGGTATTTATCTATTTTCTTTGGTATTATCTCCTGCATGTTTGAATCCATTGGGAAACCTGGAATCCTATTTTTACCCGACTGTGCGTGCGCGACGCATAGGAGGGAAATGTGTTTATAAGTCTATGTATGTATATCTGTTCCTATGTGGCGTTCTACAGGCTAAACGCCTTAGCCAATTTTGGTGATTCTTACGTCAATCGATTTGTCTTAACCTTGGGAGTGTCACTAAACACATGACAGTAATCAAAATTCACTATATCAACAACCAGTTGCCATACTTTGTCAATTCGGGATCGGCGCACGTTGAGTGTTGTACGCACACTGTGTCGCACGCTTTTTTGTTTACTAAGTCTACTAATTGGGATCTCAGTGGCCGAGTGGTCTAAGCGATTGCTTCTCCCACTTGAGAGGGTGGTCTTTCTGATGTAAATTATTTCATGTATTCTATGTTTGTATTCTGTACTGTAATAAAAAATATATAATGCGTAACGAAGGCAAGACACTCAGATTGTAGTCCTCATCAAAAAAAAAAAAAAAAAAAAAACCCTGCAATAAGCACCAAAAGAAAATCTACTAATTCGATTTTCATCTCCTTTATGTTGCATTTGTTTTTCCTTGAATCAAGGGACTGAGTTTTGCGACGTGTACTTTCTTGACAGGTTTTCTTAGTTTTGCGAGAAAAATTGGACTGACGACGTTTCCGATTTCGCGTCATCATGAGTTATACAGGCTGTTTATATAACTGTGCTGTGGTTGACTTAAGTTCGTGCATTTTTGCCGAAGGTCAAGCACATGTAGCTTTAAGTCGCGTTAGGTCCCCAGAGGGACTAACTATCAGTAGTTTATAGACCACCGCAAGTTACTTAATAAACCTCACGATACAAACAAACTCTCTCAATGAAATGACAAGATTGCGAAATGTACCGTATCATAATCATAATAACTAAGTCAATGAAAATTAACTAAAAAGTGTCAAATAAAAAATTATTAAATTAAAACAAAAACCCGACTGCGTAAAAAACAAAAAAACTAAAAATGAAAAACGTATAAGCCCAGCAGTTTAAAATGTTATTAAGTACTACTGAATAACTACACCGTTGAAATAGTTTTATAACCGTACACAGATAAGACAAATCATAAATTCAAAAGCAGAATAGAAGGATTAACAGTCGGGGCTCATTCAAATTTTACGGGGTTCCTTGAATCAGAAAGGAATGGGTCCCGACTGTTGATCATTCTATTCTGCTTTTGAATTTATGATTTGTCTTATCTGTGTACGGTTATAAAACTATTTCAACGGTGTAGTTATTCAGTAGTATTTAATAACATTCTAAACTATTGGGCTTATACGTTTTTCTTTTTATTTTTTAGGTTTTTACGCAGTCGGGTATTTTTATTTTTATTTAATAGCTGGCTGTACCCGACGCGCGTTGCTACACCAACAAAAAAATACATCATTATACTGATTTTCATGACAATCGGTTGAACGGGGCAGAAGTTGCTACTCTGCGGTGCCACCTGGTGGCGAGTGGCTTCAATGAGCATATTATGCACCTTTTCCATGGAAAAATACATATAAATAGCAATTTTCATAATAATCGGTCCAGGTATCAAGTGAAGCCGTGACTATACTCAAATTTTGTACACACGCAGTTTGCAAGATCAATCAATCGCTAAAAATATCAAATAGAAAAGTTTTAAATCCCCCCGTTGCATGAAAAGCCGTAAAACAATAAGGAAAGAATTTATTTGTTCAAACTCAAAAAAAAATGGCAACAGCTAACTTCTTATCAATGAGATTTTTCACGCGAATTAATTTCTGCAGCCGATAATTTTATTCGTATTTATCCAATTGATGGTGACTTAAATTGGAATAAAAAAGGAACTATGGATCGGATTTTTTTCGAACTGGTCTATAAACATTCCCAGTACCAAAAATAACAAACGTTGAAAATTTCAGTCAAATCTGCCGGGTAGTTTTTGAGTTCATGGATGACATACAGACAAACATTCATTTATATATATTGTTACAAACTCTGTAAATTGTAATTATTGTAGGAACGTAACCTGTAAATAGTTTCCCGTAATGAATATACATCCCCTTTTTCATATGGCTAAAGTATACGACCCCTATTTCCTTTTTGTTCATTGATAAAATTTGATAACGGTCTACTACTTTACAGAAGCGTGTGGAATATTTGAGAAATTTCTTTTCGGTGTATTTAAGCCATTAGCGATGGATAAACAGTTAGTTTCGATTGAGGATTTCGAACTGAGAGTGTGTATTTGCTCTGTTTATAGCGAGGCATTTCGCTGTGTTGTTTTCGTATTTGGAAGTAAATACGTGTGTAAACGTTGAGTTTACGGTGTTGTGTGATAATTGCTTAATTGCTGATGAATAATTTAGCAGTTGTTGAAGATCTTTCCTGTACATAGTGTAAATAAATTTCCTGTGTTTTTATCAAGAACTGTGTCTTCATTTCAAGAAAGTGGAAGTCGCACCGAATCCGTTACAATATATATAGATTTCAAATAAAAACTGTGAAGTGGCCACTAATGAAGCACTACAAAGCACTGGCCACTACTGATGCGTTTACCTTAATTTTGCCTTACATTTAACCGTTGGTATTATTGTTAAGTATTTTTGAATTGTTCAAAATGTTTCGAAAAATTGTTGAATAAAAGTGAAATACAGGAATGAAGTTTCCTCGCCGAGATCTTTCAATAAATAAAAAAAAGGAAACGCTTTTTCGAATCGGACAAGATTCTTATAAGAAAGTCTGGTAGAACAGACAAAAAGACCGACAAGCACACTTACCCCATCTCGATACCATATACTTCCCAGCTTTTAATTTTTCGATAACTATTTAATTATTTTATTCATTTTTGACTTTTTCTTCTTTTAACTAATTTTAAGATACAGACCCTGGCCAAATTATTAGACACACTATAAGATTTTATGGAAACGTGAATTATCGCGTGATACAATACAGCTATATGAATTTTGCGATACACAATATATTTTCATATTATTTACACGTAAGTATCGGTAGGTAACACCAATAAAAGATCGTAATTATAGGAAAAATATGTACTATTAAAGTTTGAACAAAAATGGAGAAAATGTAATGAACAGTTAATATTTTGTTGTGCAACCTTTAGCCGCTATAAGAGCTTTAATTCTGCGCGGTATGCTATCAATGCAAGACTGTACTGTCTCATGCATTTGAGGATGATAATTCCACACTTGAATGATCTTTTCTAGAAGTTCGGTTTTGTTTGTAATCACATCTTTAGCCACTTCTCTTTTCAGCAGCTCCCACACGTTTTCAATCGGGTTCATATCGAGGCAACTACTCGGCCAATCCAACAGAGGGATTTTTTGATCAACCGAAAAAAAAATATCGTTGAAAATATTGTTTTTCTTAAAAAAAACAACGGTGCGTCTAATAAATTGGACAGAGACTGTATAAGACTCCTTTATTGTTTTTGCTTTCTATTACTTTTACGGAAAAGTAGGCTAGAAATGGAAAAGGAAAGCTTTTGAAATCCATAACGTACTATCTTCCTTTTCTGAAATTCTCTGTCCAGCAGATTTAAGCATTGCATTTTCAAAAGCACTTGAAGAAATATTCATCGCTCTGCTATTTTTGCTTTCCACAAAAATACGCAATTTCCTAACATAAATGATTTTTAAGAATATGGAATGAACGAAAATGGGAAAGGTAGGCTCAGAGCCATGGCACATTTCCTCAGATTTTATATTCCAAATGTGTTACTAGTGTCTTTTTTTTTTTTTTTACATATTTTCTATTTTTTTTATATTTACTTATTTTTTATTGCTTACGAAAGCAGAACTCTGTGAAAATAATATTAAAAGGTTTTCTGCTATTTATCACAGTTCTTTGCGGCACCATTCTGGAGAAATTATTTTCAAACCCCAGTTCAGCCATACGTAAAATTCCCATTACCAGTTCGCAGTTTTACCAGTGTTTTTTTTTTTTTTTTTTTCATTCCTTACAGTAATGATACGGAATTGGGACAAAAACAATTCATATTCATTTAAAAAATATTTTTGTGAAAAAGTAATAATGCATTCTTCTTAAAGCACCGTAAAAGCAAAATTATTTCAATACTTTTTTTTTGCAACAGGTTTGGACACAGGAAAAGGATGTTGTTGGTCATGACGCCCCCTCCCTTTCTAAAGGTCTACAATATTATCCATCCACGTTGTGTTCTAATATTATATGAATAAAAGGTAAACGGTTACAATAATCTTCGCAATGCACTAAATATTTTTTTTAATCAATCTATTTAAAAACGTAAAATATCATTTACTTTCATTGGTTATAAAACAAATTAAACCACCCAGGCAGTTTCAGTTTTTTTTTTTTTTTGGCCCAAAACTATTTTTTTAACTCCCCCTCCCCTGAAATTGTAATCTTTATTCGCCCCTGTTCGCAAGTGCACTAAAAACTTCCATTATTCTTATATTTATTAAACTCTTTGAAATCAACTCTTTATGAATAAGAATACTTCAGAAATTAATTTAACATTTATACATTTATTTATTCATTCAAAATCCATCTGCACAAGAATGTTTGGCGAATAAATTCCCATTAAAAGCTGCAGCGATACTACTTTGTTGTTTTTGTGCAAAACATGCGGGAGTTGTCACAGGAAGAAAAAATTTACTGATCTACATGAATAAAAATGAGTACAGAAAAATGTTTCGGGTGAATAGGGTGAAAAAATGTTAAAGCTACGTGCGAAGAAAAAGAGGAAGGTAAACGTATGGAAATGATATTGAACAGCTTATCTGGTATGTATGAATAAAAATGTCTTTTCTTTTTGAATGGAGGAGCCCATAGAAAGGTAGTGCATTTCCTCTTTTCTTCCTTTTTTTTTTTTTGAGAGAAAAAAAAAACGCGCAAAACTTTCCATTGACGTAATAGCATATGCTCATGTGTTTTATATAGTTCAAGAATCTGCAATGTATTTGTACTTTAAGATTTTCATTTTGAAAAAGTATTTGACTGCAACGGATTTGCAGTGTTTTGTACAAACTGCATAACACTTTGCATAGGAAAAGCTACAGAGTGTCCTGAAAAAGATTGACTGTTTTTAAAAACGCATAACAGGAAAACGGTAAATGATAAAAAAAAATTCTTGCAGAAAATTTATTAGGTGGGTCGTAAATTTCCCCCCTAAGTTCCAAACTTTATCTGAACATTTTTCCAACAGATGGCGCTGCAGATTGTCAGTCCGTAAATAAAAAAAATTATAGAAAATTGCATCATAATTTTTCGAAATTAATGAACAAAAGAACGAAACAATATTTTCAAACAATCGTCGGCTGTAATCCCATGTCGTTATCGGAGGAAAAATCGGTGAATTTCAGTTCTCTTTTTTTGAATTACCGGCTAACTATGTTCAGCGTTATCTATTGAAACATTTTTGAACTAAAATTTGAAACTCTGAGGGAAACAATTTGGGGCCCACTACATGAATTTTCTGCAAGAATTTGCTTTTTATCATTAACCTGTTATACATTTTTGTCTCCTGTTATACATTTTTGAAAGCAGTCAGTCCCTTTCAGGACACCCTCTGTCTTGTTGCATTTTTGAGCACTTTTTCCAAGAGTATTTTAAAGTTCCCTCCCATGTCTCAACAATTTTGATAAAAATTTGAACCTGCAATTCAAATACAATCGATCCCACTTATTGGAATATCGGTAAAAAGAATATTCCACGTAATTCAAGAATGGTAATTTTCAATTCACCAAACCGTTGAATTTTCTCATTTTGATCTCGAATAATGGGGTATCTCGCTTATTGGAATAATTGTGGTTATTCTTTAACAAAATGGTTATTTTTTAAAGTGAAGTTCAACTCTAATAGGGAAGTTTTCGATTTTTCAATTTTATTTTTATATGATAGAGTAACATGTATGAACATCATAGGTGAAAAATGTTTTGCTATACGATAAGTAGTTTTTTTTTTAAATTAATTTTTCAAGTTCAAGCTTTTGTGACGTCAAATGGCACAGGAAGTGACGTCATGCGCTCTTTCGATACGGGAGAAGCCGAAGGACATGCAGTTGGCTTCGAAGACGAAACGTAAAAGACTTATCTCCTCGCTTTTAACTCCTCGCGTTTCTGGAACATTAAATCTCTCATCCTCTCGGAAATATTCGAATATCATCATTGATGTTACTTGAGGAAGATTATTTGGATTGTGCTTTAACGAATCCGGCTTCCATAGTGTGTTCAAAGGATTAAAATATCAGCGTGCGCAAAATGTCCGTACGAAAACAAGGGATCTTCGGCGGATGGCTGCCCATTAGTGCCCTGTGACGTAAGCTCGTGACGTTTCAGAAGAGCGCACTTTTGCGCGTGGATTTTTAAAAATTCATTAAAAAACAATCACGGTGTTTTAAAATTCGGCGATGGTGAATTTTTTAGTTTTGAGGGTCAATTAACAATATCCAATAGTCAAAATATGAACATTTAATAGGTTGCAACTTCCCTATTGAATGCAACTTCAGGTTAAAAATTGTCCCAGGAAAATAAAACGTTGCAATATACAGTTAGTGACCTTTTAGTATTTCATGTGTATATCTTTTTTCTTAAATATAGGCAACTAATTTTTATTTTCAGTTAAAGAACTACTGTAAGCACGTTTCCAAAATTTTAAAAGTACTTTTTTTTCTGAAAGAGCATGTTTAAAAACATAGGAACTGACCATTTTTTAAATAATTTGTTTAATATTTTTAAAAAATTTCTTAAATTGGTGCGTTTTCATTGTTCACAGTTCTGTTCGATGACATCACAAAAGATGAAATGCCATTCAATGTTGCCATTCACAGAGAAAAATATTTAATTCGCATCTTTACTCACGTGTATTGGCAACGATATGGTTGATAGCAAGCGTAGAGCGCAATTATGATTCGCTTCTTGATTATCATAATGTGGAAACGTGGTAGAAAAATGCGCCAAAGAGCGTCATTCGTGACGTCCTCAAGACCACTCCTTGTTTAAAAAATTGGAAATTAAAAAAATAATTAAAAAATAACTGTTGAGAAAATGAAAGTGTTTTCTGGGTCCATGTTATTATTATTTTTTTCTTCTTATTATATAAATTACAGTGACTAAAAATACTACTTTTGACAGAAGGAAACAACCGCGTTCCTTCTTTCATATATTTTTTGGAACCATATTAATAAAATGGCTGACTGATGGTAACAAACGAACACTGCTCTACTTAATTTGGTGGTCTTTGAAAGGAAACTCTTCATGTCTGATTGCTTAAACAAAACTTATGCAAGACAGAAAATACCATTTCATCATTTAAACTTAATTAGAAGATAATAAGAAAACGATGCATCTGAATTTAAAACAAAGCGATATGAAACTTCATTAAAAAGGAATTAATATTCTCCTATGAAAATTGAAAGAGTTTCATTGAAATGAATTAATACTAGAACATTCTAATTAAATTGAAATTACATTTCAAGTATTACACTTCTGTTGTAATTAAAACTTAATTAAATTAAACCAAGTAAAATTACGGTATTTTGAAATGGTAGTCGGTACATAAATTTACACTTTCAAAGTTTCATGATAAATTTTAATTTAGTTTAGAACTTAATTTATTTTTTAAACTACCGTTACTCGTATTACATAAACAGTGACGGTATTAATTATTTTAACTTAAATACTGCATTACAAGGTGCAATAGAGTCACTTTTCCGCCAAAGTATTTATATATATATATATATATATATATATATATATATATATATATATATATATATATATATATATATATATTAGGGTGTCCCAAGATATAATGGCGAAAAAAAAATTTGTGAAATCGAATACGCATACCCTCCAAATTTTTTCCATTTTACCTCAGAAACATGAGAAAAAAGTTTCATTGCAATAAAATAACGGGAACCCGTGCCGACTTGAGGTCAAAGTTGGACCTGAAATCCTGTACGGCGACTACAGTGGAAAGATTGCTAGCTGCATCATTCCTTATACTACACGCGACATCAATTTATTTAAAGCAGATATTTACAACAATATTAGACTAAAAGAAACATTACTGCACATATTTTTAATTCACTGTTTGCTTTTTGCAGTCAGGATAGAGCTTCCGCTGCTCTTGAACGCAACGTAACATAGATTGTTTTTGTTCCTCATCAGCTGTTAGCAAACCATGAAAGTCCTGCATCATTTTTACAGCTCTTTCAGCTGCATCGTTTACTGCTCTAAGCATTGAGACAGTCTTTTTCACATCAAGGAATGAAATATTACTGACCATACCATAAAAGCTGGATGAATTTTTGTAGAGCTAGCAGCTTTTGAAATAATTGGGTCCACATTTTCATACACTTTTATCAAAAAGCACAAATCTTTGTTGGATGCTTTGACTGCCAAAATGCATTGAAGCCATGGTTTCACGTATATTGTCACTACAAACAAGCAGACATCAAACAATGCTTCATTTTCCTTCGTATCTAATTTTAGTTGTGAACTAAATAAAATAGTAATAGTTTTAGGGAGTAAATCGCTCGAGCCATCCATCGAGCTTTGTGCATGGCTCTTGGAGGTTTTATTTTAAATTCATTTTCTGTATCTCCACCTAAAAATATGATAGGCAATTTTATCAACTCTTGATAGCCATATTACTAAGTTTAGCACGGTAAAAGTCAAGTAAATTTTCCAAGTTAGGGTACAGTTCGGAACAACTCCGCAGCTCCTCCATAGCACTGTATTTTAGTGGGATAGATCAGTTCATATATATGACGGCGGCAAGCAAAGGAAAGCATATTTCTCTATCAAATTTTTGCTCAAGAATAGTTCAAGAACCACTTAAAGGAACTGTTCTGGAAGCTGTAGTATCACAACAGAGAGTTTTAACTTTGTCTTCGAGATTCCAATCTAAAACTGCCTTTCAAACAGCCTCTGTTTGTTCTTTTCCTGTGGAATTATCCAGTTTAGACTCAGCAATGAGTTGTTCCGTCACATCCATATAAAATAACTATAGATAAGCGATCTTCTTTTGATTTTTGAGCACTCAAAGCATGCAACAGTTTCATATCCCAAGGTAAATTCACAACAGAAGGTACCTCGTACTGAAAACCAATTTTTCTTCTTTCCTCGTGCTCCTTCCGCTTTCCGGTTCGAATTCTTTGAATTGAAGATTTACCTATGGGACATTCATCAATTGCGTCAATAGTAGCTTCAAGAATAAACACATAATCTCATATACTTGGACACCTGTCCAATGCAGTAACTGATTTTGGAGTAATAAAATCGCTCCTCATTACATATTTACTTGTTCCAGGTTCTGATAATACTTGTTTCAGGTTCTGGAATACTTGTTCCAGGTTCTGATATATTTGTTCCAGGTTCTTATATATTTGTTCCAGGTTCTGATAAACTTGTTACAGGTACTGATTTATATGTTTCAGGGAAATTTTTGAATTAATATTTTCACTAGAGCTCGAAAAGGAATCTTCTTGTACATGCTCATACAATTCCGCGGATGTTGAAGTATGGAATCGTATTTAATGCGCCTGTTTTCTTCTTCGACAGCTCAAAGTCGAGCCCTTTCCTCTTTGTCGGCAAGTTTTTTTATCCACTCCACCTAAAGTGACCACGTCGGCTGGGCTCTGTTTGGAATTGCAAGAAAATCCGATCTTCCTCTATTTTGATTAACCGAAGTGCATCAGCATGTGCAATATTGAATAAATTGTTTAAATTACTTGAAATTTCTTGTTGGCGCTGCCTGAATACTTCTTGCAGTTTCTCTGCATTTTTTTGTAAGTCTCTCTAGATTACAGGTTTTTAAGTTTATTCACACAATTTAGCAACGATTTGGTGGGAACGCGTGCCTTTTCCCAAAAGATGATGCATTCCCGAATAGCGAGATTTGCGCTTTCACTGATGGTTAAATTTTGCTTCTCGAATGTTTTAAAACAAAACAGACAGAACTTGTCCGTTAGAGGGAAGTTTTCAAGCTCGTAGTTTGGTGTTTTACGACTCCTTTTAAAAATATCTCTTTTTTCGAACTTTGCAATTCCACTGCCATGTTTCGTTCCCTATGGAAGGATTATACTGCGCTCGCTGACCGGAATGTATTCGTACTGACATGTTTGACGGTTTGGAAATTGCTACGGATAAGTCCCCCCCCCCTCCCCCAACATATGTTTTTCTGTTTTCATTTGTTTTCTGTGCACTATTTACAGTTGTTTTGAGCTTTGCAAAGTATCGCGTCGCCAGCGTTCGCTTGCTTATGTATACACGTGCTATTTACACGTTTAGACCTTTAGGCGCAAGTCGGCACGGGTTACCCTGCTTCAAATTGCATGAAACTTTTTTTACAACGGTTTTGATATAAAAGGAAAAAAATAAGAGGGTATGCGTTTAAAAAAAACGACTTTCATTTTTTTTGGGACACCCTAATATATATATATATATATATATATATATATATATATATATATATATATATATATATATATATATATATATATATATATATAGATAGATAGATAGATATATTAGTTTCCCCGTTAAAATAATATATTTGGGGCAAACTTAACCTAGCAACATTTTGAAGGCTACTCAGATCCAAATTGCATTACGAACCAGGTTAGATTTGCCAGAATTATAGACAAAATGGATAAAAACAAGTTAATTAATTCTAATAAACGCACGTATTTTTTAAAAAAAAAATTGTGAAGTAGGTTATGTTATGAGGTAAATATGCAACAGTCAGTTTATATGACAAAAAAAAAAAGATACTCATGGGGAAAAAAAGCTTGTGCTTTTTATTTGAAAGATCTTCATTAAAAAGAACCCAATCTTACGTAAATACGAGGCGTGTTTTAAAAGTAAGTTCCGTTTTGAAATAAAAAAAGAACGAGTACAGATAGAGCAAGGAAATTTATTGCACAAAATTCTACCACCCTTACGCTATTTTTCGACATTGCTCCCGTGATTTTCCGAGCATTTGTCATAGCGTGGTACAGGTTTTTGTGTACCTATTCCTACAAAGTTGCCGCCCGTGTAGTCAACCATGA
Source organism: Uloborus diversus (assembly GCF_026930045.1). Classification (NCBI taxonomy): domain Eukaryota; kingdom Metazoa; phylum Arthropoda; class Arachnida; order Araneae; family Uloboridae; genus Uloborus; species Uloborus diversus. The sequence continues at coordinate 179,917,797 of NC_072732.1, read as the reverse complement.
GACTCTTACAGGGCTTTGAGTGGGACGTTTTTGAACATCCTCTGGTCTACCCCCACCTTGCTTGCAGCATCTTTCATTTGTTTCGGCATCTAAAGTCTTTCCTAGGTGGTCTGTGGCACAACAGCAATAATGAGCTCAGAGAACATGTTATCCCAAGGATGACTACACAGGCGGCAACTTTGTACGAATATGTATACAAAAACCTGTACCACGCTATGACAAATGCTCGGAAAATCACGGGAGGAATGTCGAAAAATAGCGTAAGAGTGGTAGATTTTTGTGCAATAAATTTCTTTGCTATACCTGTGCTCGTTCTTTTTTTATTTCAAAACGGAACTTACTTTAAAAACACGCCTCGTATTTCATTTGGACGATTTCTGCTTAATGCAGTTAGCTTCTTAAGGGACACCTCTAAATAAGGACACCTCCATTTAAGCGACAATTTTTCTGTTCAAAGCCCCTTTGAATAGGGACATTCATGTATTTGCCTCTCATTAAGAGACAATCACACAGAAATATTTCAAAAGAATTACGTATAAATGTATTAGAATTATCAAATGTATTGGAATTTAAGGTTCCCTGTTTTTTTTTTCTAAACATTAATCAATAAAAGTTTGTCTTGATATTAATATGCTAATAAACAAGTATTTCCAAATTCCTGCCGAGACCTACTGTCTGACCATGGATTGTACGGAAAGGCAAACATCCGGTATACAGGCGAAAATGGAAAGGGGGGGAGCCCCATTGTGGGTGGTCTGCCTTATACAAATCCATCGTTTACTTCGGATATTTGCCAAATTTGGCACAGATTAACTTTGATACTCAAGAATTACATAGATGGGTTTTCGCCAGAGAATGTGTGAAACATAACATTTAAACCTGTTAGAAAAAATCCAAAAAGGTCCAAACTCAAATGTTTAGTCATAATTGCTCTTTTCTACAGATTGACGGGAGATTTTGCATTTTTTTCTATGCTGGTCTGTTTTTTTAGCATACGTTAAATGACACAAATTTTGTTTTTAGATTGACCGTGCAACGCCGGGAAACGCAGCGAATGCTAGATACATCTTAAGGTTCTGTTTCATGAAATTAAGAACTGATGAATGACCTGTATTAAAAAATGAATATTTCCAACAGAACAACTTCTTCCCACTGCTGTTATGCCTGCTAAAATGAAATAACTGTGCCATTTTGGGGTAACCGTGAGTAATGCCGGTCAACAATGTGCAATTTTATTTTTTTTTCTGTATATTTAACTTTAAAAGATAGAAAGTTCAATTCTACACTCTTCTGAATCGATTATAGACTAAGTTTTCTGTCCTTTGTTTTATAAAAGAAAAAAAAAGTTTACAATATTTTACACAGGTAACAGCAATATTCAATAATTCTGAAGTTGCAGGTTGGCATTTTTAAAGTTTTTGACAACTTCCGTCCTACACTGTATTTTTTAATTTGATTTTATGTATAATTATTATCTTGTGATGTTGTTGAATGCAGAGAAAGAGTTTGAAACATTCAGAAATTTATTTTTCCGCTTTTAAGTTGCTCTACTTTTATTCATTTATTTTGTTCTTCATTCTACTTCTGGCGAGGCTCAAAGTGAGCCCAGATGGGTGGATAATTTTAAACGATGAGAGTATCATTTCAAATGGATGTGATTGTCATTATCTCTTACTTTTGGACAGATGTAAAATACTTTAGGAGTTTTTATTCCGCGTCATACGAATAAATATAATACAACTACTAAAATATGATTATGGCAGTTAAAATGGAAAAACTGTAACTCAAAGCTACACTTAATAATATTATTTAAGTAGTCACTATATAGGAGCTGTACTTGCAAAAAACAAATCTTGCGTCTTTAGTCGAGCCAGAAGTAGGAAACATATCTGAACAGCTTTGGTGAAAGAAAGCGTTTATAGGGAAATACCAAAATAAAAGAAAAATGAAAGAAAGGCAGAATATTAAGACCTCTTCAACTTTTCCTAAGAAAACAGAAGAATGTTTAAGTATACTCAGCAAGATAACCAAAAAACCAGAAGAAGATCATAGGTTTGTGAAGATAGAAGCAAAGTTGGAATATTGTTCAAAAAAAGCTTTGAGAATACTAGAAGAAAAACTACTTATCTTGTCCTCTTGTAGATAAAGGACTATGCGAACAATGATGAAACATGATATTCACAAGAGAAAAAAACTCTGGTTTAGTAGTCAAGAAAAAATGAGTAAAATACTGTTGATATTGAATAAAAAATTGCTATAATATTTGTAAAAATTCATTTTTTCCCCTATCAAACGCGCGGCTGACAATTAAAATTCAAATACAAGCTTAAAATATTAGATACTGTCCCTAGTGTTTTATTACGTGCTACAATAACGATAAAATTATCTTTTAAATCATTTGCTCAAATAATAGCATCATTATTAATACTCAAGGGAATTTTAAAAGTATGTAAATAATATTGGTAAATTGTGTGAAAATATTCGCAGAACCGTGAGGGTCTGTAGAAATTACTTTGAAAAACAATGTTGAGTCCAGTAGATAAGAAAATATTTAAAAAAAATAGTCGTTTTTGTTTTGTAAATGAAAGCAGTTATCTAATTTTGCTTAAAAAGAAATTTATTCTTGAATGATGAAAGAAATTATTAATATCATATTTAAAAAAGAGTTGCAGCACTTCAGAAAAGAAACCCTGAAAATTCCAAAGCAAGAAAAAAAGAGAAAGAAAGAAAGAAAGCGAATCCTCATATACATAATAGCCAATGATCGAGTAACCGGCGTGTTTCAACAATGAAACTCGCGCCACGGCATGATAATTTGATAATATGTTTTGGTAATTTTTAACATGCAAGGAAAGGCTTTATTGTGACAAGGCTGAACTGGATTTGGTAACTAAACTGTTTTACTGGTAAGATTGTGTCATTTCAGCGGAATTGAAGAATTGAAAACGTGGTCAAGATTGAGCGCTGTCTACTGGAGTTCAGGAACAATCCACCGGAGTTAGGATTAAAATGTCACCTATCAAAATATCACCAAACAGGAAATTGCTTCGTTCAAATGTAGAAGCTATTTTCACCCAGCATATCATGACGGGCGATTTTCTAATGAAGAGATAAAAAAAAGAAAACAACCAATTTAGATATCGACTAAAATAAAAGTACATCGTTAATTACAAAAAAAAATCGCTTTAGATATTCGTATGTATTATGGATCCAATAACTAGCTATATTCATTCAATGATCATGTTCTAAAACGTAAAAGCTGTATTTAAATTGTATATATCAAATGCTTTTTCAAAACTACCCGTAATATATTTCATTTATTAAATTAATACAGATACTATGTATTAGCGACTCCTACATTAAGGACTAAACTTCACACTTAAGCCTCCCAACACTTTTTTACTTCCTTTCACAAAAAAGAAAGTATTGTATTCGCGAAAAAATTTTCACTCAAAAATCGCCCTTAATTTCCATTTTGCTCACCCCCAAATGAATGTTGAGTTTTTTTTTCGATTCGACCACATGCGGAAAAGTGCCTAAGAATGTATAGACACGCGAAATATCCATTTTGACCATCACCGAGGTAATTACAACGACTTTTCTCGTGACGTCTGTATGTATGTGCGTATGTGTGTATGTGCGTATGTGCGTATGTGCGTATGTGCGTATGTATCTCGCATAACTCAAAAATGGTATGTCCTAGAAAGTTGAAATTTGGTACATAGACTCGTAGTGGGGTCTAGTTGTGCACCTCCCCTTTTGGTTGCTTTCGGATGTTCCTAAGGGGGTCTTTTGCACCTTTTTGGGGGGAAATCATTGTTAATTTCGATGTAAACTCAAGTGGCGTTATAATTTGTCGGACACTTGGCGATATATCGCCAGTCTTTTGGTCGCCAAGTTTTGTCGCCAACTTGGCGACAAATTTGGCGGAGTTTTTTTTTTTTTTTTTTGGTTTCAATTTGGCCATTGTTGGTGATATTTAGAGAATAAATATTGAATCACATTAAAATAGCGAATAATGGGGAAATGACATTAAATTGGAGTAAAAGGAAGTCATGTGAGGCACACATCAGCTCGTTTTTACTTCCTTTTACAAAAAAGGGAGTATTGTATTCGCGAAAAAATTTCACTCAAAAATCGGACTTAATTTCCATTTTGCTCACCCCTGAATGAATGTTGAGCTTTTTTTTTCAACCGGACCACACGTGGTATTAACCCCTTGAAATATCCATTTTGAAAATCCCCGTGTTAATTACAACGAGTTTTCGCGTCACGTCCGTATGTACGTATGTGCGTATGTATGTCGCATAACTCAAGAACGGTATGTCCTAGAAAGTTGAAATTTATTACTTAGACTCCTAGTTGGGTCTAGTTTTGCACCTCCTCTTTTGGCTGCAATCGGGTGTTTCTAAAGGGGGCTTTTGCCCCTTTTGGGGGGAACTCGTTGTTAATTTCGATGCAAGCTCAAGTGGTGTTATAATTTCGGGGACACTTGGCGCTATATCGCCAGTCTTTTGGTCGCCAAGTTTTGTCGCCAACTTAGCGACAAATTTGGCGATTTTAAAAAATATATATATTTATTTATTTTTTAAATCTGGTTTCAATTTGGCCACTGTTGGTGACATTTTGAGAGTTAACTATTGAATCGCATTAAAATTGCCAATATTGGGGAAATAAATTTAAGTTGGTGCAAAAGGAAGTCATGTGATGCGCACATCAACTCGTTTACTTCCTTTTATAGAAAAGGAAGTATTGTATTCGCGAAAAAATTTTCACTCAAAAATCGACCTTAATTTCTATTTTGCTCACCCCCGAATGAGTGTTGAGTTTTTTTTCAACGTGCAAAAAACCTATGAACGATAGACGCCCGAAACATTTATTTTGACGTTTCCCGAGTTAATTACAAGGAATTTTCTCGTGACATCTGTATGTTCTTATGTATGTGTGTCGCATAACTCAAGAACGGTAAGTCCTAGAAAGTTAAAATTTGGTAGACTCCTAATGGGATCTAGTTGTGCACCTCCTCTTTTGGTTTGCATTCGGGTGTTCCTAAAGGGGTTTTTTCCACCTTTTTTGGGGGAAATCATTGTTAATTTCGATGCAAACTCAAGTGGTGTTATAAATTTGTGGAAACTTGGCGATATATCTCCAATTTTTTGGTCGCCAAGTTTTGTCGCCAACGTGGCGACAAATTTGGCGGATTTTTAGAGTAAACTATTGAATCACATTAAAATTGCCAGTAATGGTGAAATGACATTAAATTGGTGTAAAAGGAAGTCATGTGATGTACACATCAACTCGTTTTTTACTAAGATTACTGAAAACTATAGAAATTAATACAAAAATTTTGTTTGCTGAAAATAATTGATACATTTTTTAACGTCGTTTTTAATTACATCTATGCAAAGAAAAGATGATCACATAATCGCTAATAGTATTCTATTAACTAGGTTTTATAGCAATATTTTATGCTTGAACCTGCTTCTATTATCATTTTAACCTTTTTTTTATAAACAGTGAATATAATAAACTAAGCTCCCAGTAGCATGTCCCATAAGCAAGACTTTTCTTTCCGTAGCTATTACATTGTCGTATTTTTCTTAAAAATTCTTTTTTTTTTCTTTTAACTAACTACTTAACGACTACTAAATGAGAGTACCTGTATTTTTATGCTAAAAGAAAATGTTGCTCCAGTAAAATGAGGACACTTTCTTTTCAGGAAACTGATATGTTTAAGAACATTAATTCAATTTTTTGCAGTAAAAATAGGAAAAAAACCATAAAAATCGAATTATTACCATAATAAAACTACAAATAGTGAAAACGTTAAGCTTTTTATAACTTCTTCACAAAATTTTCGATTTATTTAAGTATTAACAAAGTAAGGATATTGTTTTTTTAAAAATCTATTCTCGAAAAACAAAGAAAGAAAGAACGAAAGAAAAGAAAAGCCCTAAAATTAGAAAAAAAATGACTGCAATATCCGGACGTATAAAAAATACGCTTAACGATATTAATATTTTTTGCGTAATAAAGTTAATGAAGCATAAAAGACTCATAAGAGGTTCTCTTTATCTCTCAGAGTACAGCTTTTCATTTGTTTTTAACCTACACTATATGGTTTTGTGCCGTTCTAACTTATTAATCGACTGTTACGTAATCTGAGTAGCAGCTGATGTTATAATCCGGAATTACAAAAAAAGTTATGTTTCTAATTCATATTCCCTTGACATTTATTTCGTATTTCGTTCTCACATGGTGAAGCACTAATATTTTCTTATTATACACGTTTTTTATTACAAGGTATTTTCCTTATATATTACGTTTTTTTTCTCTATTATTCCGTTTCTAGCACAAGAAAATCTCTATTCACAGGTAGATGTAGGCAGAGACGTACCTAGCATGTGGGACACCCAGAGTTGTAATTGGTGGTGTCACCCCCTCCTCGCTACTAACGCAAAAATAAAACTTTTAATATTCTATGAATATTATACAATTTTCAGAAACAAGTAGATACTTTGTGTTGTAACGAAATTTTAAGTGGAAAAATGTGCAAGAAACAAATAAAAACAATGAAAGCAGTTTATATAACTTGCCCTAGAAGCATGTGTACGTCGATAGTTCAAAGAAGTAAGGGGGTGTATGAAATTGATGGCCCTTAAATTTTTTCAAACGTATCTCAAACACAGGGAAAAATAGGAATTTTAGTCTTTTTGGTATAAATTGCTGTCACAACTAGGTCTTAGAATTGACAATATTAACTTATTCCTGAGTGTAATATTCACTCAATGGTGTGGGTTGTTAGAGAGGAAGTCCGAATGATGTCCCCCTACAAAATATTCACATTTGCAGCCGTAAAAATGCACTTTGGCTTTATATTTTTCAAAACCTTACAATTCCACTTTAGGTGTATCTCGCCAGACGGGTGACACCTAGGACTGACCCTCCCTCCACCCCTTTCCGTAGCGACGCCAATGACATAATATATATCATTCATTAAAATCAGGTTCTGTTCTGAATATATTGTGAAGCCCCTCTAAAGCGCACACTAATGGGACAAACATTTTTGTCTGTAACAGTGGGGTGGCCGCAGAAAATGGATTTTATACTTTTAGTTGTTTATTTATATACATTTTTAACGAATGTGTGTGAAATTGAGCATCCATCAAGATCCATCAAGAAAACAACATGCCTCTTTCTCCAGCAAACATTTTGCCAAAAATCGAAAGCCGATCTGACGTACTGGTTCACTCGTTCTCATCCCTCCAAATTCTTTAATTTGAATGCCAGTCAACTGGTAAATGCTTTAAATCCACACTTTTAAAGCCCTAGAGTCTGTTTGCTTTGCGGATGACAAATGGTTTCAATTTCATGCTATCTATGGTGCTCATAAAAATTCTTAAACGTCTTTAGAAAATTTCTCACCAGAGCAGCTTTCTGTCCCAAGACAAGAGATTTATCCTGCCGAACTCTATAAAACAACTTTATGTTTGCAACTTTGTTCAAACTTATGTTCAACTTTGTGTCTCATCAACTTTATAAATGTTGCAAACTTTCCAATGCTAAATTATTTTACTCTCGAAATATATTTTTTTACTAGTGGTACCCGCACGGCTTTGCCCGTAAAGGAAAAATTAAAAGGTCTTTTGGTTCGCCTGTACATTTACAAATAATGTATAGTGAACTTTCTCGCCAATTGGCTTGTGCCCATGTTACAGTTTCACGTAATGATAATTTCGTAATTTACTCGTCTCCATCTTATGAGAATTTCGTTCTTAAAATTGGAATAGAAAAAGAACCACATCGAATTTTTGAAAAATCGCTTCAAGGTGCACACCTTCATGCTACAAACTAACCTTGTGCCAAATTTCATGAAAGTCGGCCGAACGGTCTAGGCGCTATGCGCGTCACAGAGATCCTGACAGACAGAGGGAGTTTCAGCTTTACTATTGGTAAAGATTCTTAAATTCAGATGCCCGCAAAAAAAGAAAGTTTCATGTAAATGGCTTCCAAAATAGTGCCCGTGTCTGAATTTGAGGGTATCCGTAGTAGAATAGTCTCTAATACATTAGGCTCAAAGCCTTGTTGCAGGCGAATTAAAAACTGTCCGCATTAGAGGGGCGTCCACATCTGAGGAGTGTCCGTTAGAAGGAATTTTACTTTATTTGAAGAGTGCAAACATTGTATTACCAGTCGAACTTTACAAAATATTAACTTTTAAAAAAGGTGGAAATATTTTCAATGGAAAAGTCCCACTCGTGATGATCCCGGGTCTTTCGCCACTAGAATAGATGACAAGACTGGGATCCCTTAGGTGTCTTTCATTTGCCAGAACTACAGTAAATAACCTACAGAAAAATAAGTGAATCATACGACCTATGTATCTCGACAAAAAAAAAAAAAAAAAAATCAAGACCTTCCAATCCAAACGAGAAAAAAAAAACGAACAACATCTCTTTTCCGAAACCCAGAAAAAAGAATAAATTAACACGGAGAAATTAAAAATAGCAAAAGCTACAAAAATGAACCATCCAGAACACCAGGAAAACGTTGAGAAAAAAAAGCTACGGAACATGCATTCAATTAGTAATAAATCAAACAACAAAACAAGAATAAATAAACCTGTCATCCAAAAATTCGCTAAACTGGAAATATTTTTATCATTTCTAAGGAAATGAAATCAGGAGAAATAAACCGAAGCAAGTGCCTGCAAATTAGTATCTATTTAAAAAATATATATAATAATGTAGTCATAGCTCGTTAAAACTAGAAATGAATGACAAAAAGGTGGACATTTCGTTTCTTACAGAAACCTGTGTTTAAAAGAGACGTTAACGTAGCTTAGTTAAAAAGCAAAACGGCTCGTAGTAAAATGCCAAAAAAATTTCAGATAAAAAAAAACATTTTTTCGAAATTTAGCAATTTAGAATTAGATTTACAGTCGAAACGGTGACACTTGAAAGTCTGGATACCATACCGGAGTATCTCACTAAATCTGAAAAAGACATTTTCTAAAATATGATTCTAAAATACGATCTCTCTGATGGAGCATCAGAGGGAAAAAAATATGTAAAATATTTTGAATTATTTTTTCAAATAAAGCTATATCTAGTAACTATTTAGGTTAAATTTATTAAAGTCGTTTTCTTTCTAATATTTTTAGAAAAGAATTTAAATAGTGAATTAGAAGAAAGACAAAATACAATTTTCGAGCACACAAATACACAATATCGAAATGGCATCAGAAGCTAAAGAAAGATGGTAGCAGAAAAATAACATTTATTGCTTACTTTTAGTTTTGACTTTTGCCTTTTTTATAATTTTAATGAATAATAGTTGAATTAAAGCTAAAACCGATTTTTTTAAAATTGTGTTATATCGGTTTATTGCTACCGATTTAAATTTACAATGTTATTACTTCCTTTAAAATAATGAACACATTTTATTTTGAAGTAATTCCAGGAGTAAATGTTTACTTTGCCTTTCGTTTAGATTAGTTTTTAAACAATTTTTGGTTTATTGTTAGATTTATTATTAATTGAATGCCATTATATCAAATATTACAAATCCTTATTATAAAACTGTTCTAAGGAATTTAATTCAGGAAAAACAACCCAAAGGTTTTAAAATTCACAAATCGTAAATTTAAAGAAACTGAAAGTGGTAGTAAAATCACGGAAGTAAAGCGATGGAAGTGATGTCATAAATTTGCTAGCAATTTGTCGACAACTTGGGTGATATTTCGCAAAATTTGAAGCCGAAAATGATGCGCCAAGTTAAGTGACAAGCGTACATGATTAAGGCAGCCAAGATTATAGACGCTAAATCAAAACCAGTTGAAAACAAAAAATGCATGGGTTGACAAAGCAAGCTTCTTTTTTCAAGAAGCGGCGTTTTTTATAATGAGTAAGAAATAATTTTCAATTGAAAACTGGTACCTAACTCTCAAATAGGGTGCACATTTGGAAGTCTTGATTTGGTTATCCTGTTTACTGCCCTTCACATTTTCTGCGCTCCCCATTTTGCTCTCGGGATTTTAATGTTGTTTTTGCTGTTCAGCTTGCATTCGAAAATCGCTTCGCTTTATTAGTTTTTTGGCACTGAATTAAACAGCGCAATAAAATACAAGGTTGCTAATATGTGCTGAAATATTTATTAAATTTACACAGTACATAACGGGAAAATAATAAACAATAGAGGATAGGACGAAAAGCAATTATTTTTATACCACTAATTATTTTATTGATTTATTTTTCTTTTTGCTTTTATCTCAGTATATCATTTTTTTCTTTTTATACACTTAAGAAATCAAAACTGTTAAATGTAATATGATCTACCTTTCAAAAGGACTCAACAAAACATTCTTCAAACAATTGACTGATCGATCCCACCTGTGATTTGAATGGACAAAAACGCTTTAACTGTGGGAATGATTTTCTAAGCGGATAAAAAGTATTCTTCGGTACCTTTTGATACATTGTGACCCTTCAAAACGAACAATAAACACAGAGACATCTCTTTGCTTTTCGGTTCTTTTATCGTAATTGCGATGACTTTTAAATCCCTTCTGAGTGTCCAGATATCAGTTGCTCAAGCGTGGGAAGTATTTTAAAGATAAATGATCACAAAAGATCAAAACTTGCGGCTAATCCCCTATTTCCCTAAAGGATACTTTTGTGCATGCAACTAAAAGCCCCCAGCTGAGAGAGGAATAACAGAGACTGCCTGGGCGGATTCCCTAAGGAGATGTCCCCCTTGGTGTCTTGTGGTCAACCCTTCCACATTATTTTCATACAACAAAACGGTTTGATTCTGAAAGGAATTTCAAACAATGCTTTACTGCTTGTATTTGAGAACATGTCTTCAGAAGAAGAAAAAAAGAAAATCTTGCTTGAAATCGAGTCGGATTGTTTTTCTTATTTTAAAACATATTTGGATAAATTTTAGTTAGTTTCATAGGATTATTTACTAATTAAGGCAACTTGATTATTGAAAAGAAACCAAATATTTTATTTCTATTTCTAAAATCTCATAAAAGAAGGTGCAATTGGAGCTATTTTAAAACAATAAATAAAATCTGAAAAAGAAAGGGAGAAAAGGAATGTTTCGTTTCGTATGAGTAAAGCGAAAAGAACTCAAGATATTATCATTTCATTTGTACTGTATTATATATTTTATGTTTTGCATGGTCAGCTATTACGTATAATCAATGCGGTCGTCATATTTTTTTTTTTTTTTTTTTTTTGTGAAATTAAAAATATTCAAAACTGTATCACTAAAAATCCATCAAAGGATGCCGCGAATATAAAAAGTTAAAATTTAAGTTTGAAAATATCACGATTTAAAAATAAATAAATAATAAAAATAATAATAGTATACAAATAAATAAAAAGCGTAGTAAAACACATTATAATTTAAAAAAAATACTCGTACAAAATTAAGATGTGTAAGATAATTAAGAAAAAAAATGTTGTGTAAAATAAATTATAAAATTTGAGGATTATGAACAATTTAGTGAAGGTTGCTTGTGTAAGATGGTGGATTTTTGATAACAAGAAAAAAAAAATTCTGTTTATTTGCTTTATTCAGGCATAGAAATATTGTTAAAGGTGTAAGGAAATATTTTCACACTTGTTCATCAGGAGTTCAAATGCCAGACTGCTAAGAAACAAAGCTTCCACGAAAAGATAAAAATATAATGCCTGATTATTTGAAGCATTATACGTGTCCCATCCAGGAGTACTTGAAAGGTTAATATCTTAGTAAAATAAAATAAATTACAACAAATTTCGTGAAATACTATAAGTTACATCACTTTTGTCTAAGGAAAAGAGCTTGATTACCGCTCCCCTAAAAGCACCAGAACCCAACAGAGAAGCGCAATAACAGGGTTATGCCCCTGGAAGAACCGCCGACACATATTCAGCCGAGGCAAAAACTGTTAGAAACGCCGTGACGACACAGGTTCGTCGAAGGCAGTTAGGAACCATTTTCTTGCGACGAGCCTAAATCGGCCGGGGCAGTATTAACACAAACCGCGGCCGATCCTGTATCGGCCGGGGCAAAGAAAGGGTTAACTCTTCCACCGAGAGCCAAAAATATTGAGTTATAGTTTACATGCCACCATTTTTTTATTTTGCCTTTTTCTCGCAAAAAATATCGCCGTTGTCGTAAAAGAGGCTAATTAAACAGCTATTGGTAGCAAATTTTCAATCTACCTGAAATAGATAGTAGATGTCTTGAAATGCAAAATTACTCTAAGTATAAGAGAAGTTCAAATACTCGTATAGACAAATTAAATGGTCATTTAATTTTTGACCACAAACACGGCCGTGAAAGTACCGCTAGTAACTTATAAATATAGTTAACGTTTTGCATATTGGGTGCAGAATGGTGAAGAATTATTCCTGAGAAAAGACAGGTGAGGCTCAACGAGAAAATGAAATAAAAATTAAAAAAAAAAAGTGATTAATGAGATTTAATGCAACTTGCCCGTAAATACACGACAGCTTCTTATTTTCCTGAAAAGCATACAATTTTCTTTCAGAAAAATCTTTCATTTTCGTTCAGCTTTATGCAGATGAGATTTCAATCGGCCTGAGTTATATGTTCACGCTTTTATTTATTTATTTTAAGAAAAATAATTTAATACATAACGTGTTTCTGAAAAACGAAACACAAGCCAGTAAAATGATTAAATTCTCATTCTAGCAACAAAATTAAATGCGTCTATTTTCTAATTAAAATAAGAGTTCATTTAGTCTTTTGTATCCTTAACATGCTGACACAATACCAAGACCACTATCTTTCACTAGGCTCATTATTTAAGGTACACCCTTTTATGTTTCAGTTTCAGTTTATTTCCTCTGTTTTCCTTTCCTTTTTCTAATAGTATTGTAACACATTATACTTTTAATGAATACAGTTTTTCTGACTAACCGCGACTTGATTTTCATCATTGATCTTATCAAATATAAGCAAAAAGGTTTTTCTTCCTAAGAGAAATAGTGCATGCTATTTACTGCAAGCAAGTTTTCTAGAAAATATTGTACGTTGAAGCTGCAGATAAATTCTTGCTTGAACTTTTACTTTTGGTCCTATTTAACTCCTCTATATTTTGAGTAGCATCAGCTTGTTGATAATATTTGAATAGAGCTAGTTTTTTCTTTTTTTAAAAAATTGAGCTCTGTATTCTTTCTTCGGTGGTATTCATTTGACATAATCGGGTGAAGATCGAATAAGGTCTTATTCAAAACTTACTGCACACTTCCTTATTATTACCAAAACTATTGGAGTTGATTACGTCGTAGTAATCTCAGTTAAGATGTTTGCGTAGGGTGGGGTGAGAGAGGTTAGTTTAAATTTTAACACAAAAAGAACGTAGCGATTCTCAGAAGTTATAAAATTAAGAAGATATATATATATATATATATATATATATATATATATATATATATATATATATATATATATATATATATATATATATATATATATATATATATATAAAATGTTTTGCGCTCAATTGATTAAGAAGAAAAAGCATTGTAAAAAAGCACAAGTTGTCAATAATATGCTTCAAATATCTCCTTGGAGGCTAGAGTGGGCCCCTTCATCAATGCGAAAATGATCGAGACACACAAGAAAGTTATGAGCGAGCATACATCAGGATCATATTGAATCATGAATGTTTAAGCAGGATATCAAGTTCAGAAGCGTCTTACTAGAAACCGCGAGTAGCAAGAAACATCCAAAATGCATCGAAAAACATTGAAAATCAATGTTCTCATCGGTCTCCAGCTAAAGGCAGAACCAAAAAGAAGCACAAATGTACAAATTTTAAAACACATAATGTTTTATACATACATATATGCACGATAAAGAGAAAATCTTGAGAAATCCTATACACACATTTTTCATTTATACATCAAGCTGTTTCTTTTGACAGCAGATTGTTTTTGCACTTAGTGAGTCGTAGCTGATAAACTGCGACGCTGTTAGGTACAGACATTTTTAGATTTGTTTTTAAAATAAGCTTGTTGTTAAGGCTCTTGTTGAATTTTCATTCTGCTTTGATAATCCACCCGGAGAAGTCGTCCGTGCTTATTTCTGTTTGGATAATCTTTTCTGTTTTGAAACAATGTACAGTGAGACCTGTTTTCGTACGGTGGTCCGTATGAAAAAAAAATGGCATAAAAAATCGTTTAAAATATTCTAGTAGCTATAAAAAAAAATTTTTTCGCAACATAGTTTTTTTACGTGGTGCATTGGGACCGCATAAAAAAAATCTTTGCGTATACAACAACCCAAAAACTTAGGAAATAACTAGTAATTGCTTCTTTAAACAAATTCAAGTCACCGTAGCTACTAGGGATTTCTCCAAATCTTTTTATAATCTATTTTATAAAATATCCATGCAAACATTTAAAAAATATATTCATTTAAGCTCTTATTTTTCACATACAATGTTTTTCACAACGTGACAATACGCAAATTTTCTTGTGATAAACTGGTTCAAAATCACATTCGTCACTTGAAGATACTACCTCGCTCTCGTTTTATAAATAATTTCGCTAACTTTGCCAACTGAAATTTTTATATCCCCCCCCCCCCAAAAAAAAAAATCGTACAACAAAAGACCACCCAAAAATAGGTTTGAGTGTGTTGGCAATTTGCCTATTAATTCTGTTTTCAATTTTATGACTTTTAAGTATGGATGAATTTTTTTCATATCTTTAAAGAATGGAGTTAAACGTAATGGTTGACCTAAAGAAATGCGATAGTAGAGCATTTTGTTGGTCAGTGAGAGATTAATTTAGTCCTAACACTCACCAGAATGTTATTTATATATTTGTTGAAATACGAGGCATGTTTTTAAAGTAAGTACCGTTTTGATATAAAAAAAGAACGAGTACAGATAGAGCAAAGAAATTAATTGCACAAAAATCTACCATCCTTACGCTATTTTTTGACATTGCTCCCGTGATTTTCCAAGCATTTGTCATAGCGTGGTACAGGTTTTTGTATACCTATTCATAGAAAATTGCCGCCTGTGTAGTCAGCCATGGGATAACATGTTCTCTGAGCTCATTATTGCTGTTGTGCCACAGACCACCTACGAAAGACTTTAGATGCCGAAACAAATGAAAGATGTTGCGAGCGAGGTGAGGGCAGACCAGAGGATGTTCAAAAACCCCCCAGCCAAAGCCCTGTAAGAGTCCTCATGGTTGACTAAACGGGCGGTAACTTTTTACGAATAGGTATACAAAAACCTGCACCACGCTATGACAAATGCTTGGAAAATCACGGGAGCAATGTCGAAAAATAGCGTAAGGGTGGTAGATTTTTGTGCAGTAAATTACTTAGCTCTATCTGTACTCGTTCTTTTTTTATATCAAAACGGTACTTACTTTAAAAACATGCCTCGTAAATACCTGCATCTGTTTCAATTGCATGATACTTTGCCCTCAAAGTAGAATAAATGAGACTGAATTTAATTAATATTTTTTAAGAATGTTCATTCTTAAAATTTTCTTGAAGTGTACAATGCTTGCTTTTTCCTGGTAAAAATGACGTCGCTAAACTTAATACAAACTTTGTTCATCATTGAAAAAGCCGTTGTCCATACCTGGGAACAAATCTTCTTCACTTGTATTTTGTAATGGTAACAACATCATCTGCGAATGAAGCAAAGTTACTGCTCTAAATATTGAATAGAAAGGGGAAAGAATCCAGCAGCAGTGGTTTTCTTAGAGCTACATTCATCCTAGACTTTTACATAGATAGTTCTTCACCCTAATCAATCGTTTATTATATTGATTAAGTGGTAAAAGGATTCTTTTTTTTTTACGGATCTTCTTACAAGAATTGGTTAAAAACTTCCTGAACGCCACGGAAAACACCAAAGATGCATTGGGCTACTTGTACTATGCTCAATGCTCACTGTCAGACCACCGATGCGATGGAAAGGCGAACATCCGATTTATAGGTGGAAATGAAAGCATTTATCAACTTTCAGGGACATCAGTTTACCGTTACAGATATACATTTGGAAGAATTTAGACAAAAGTTTCCCGATAGTTTCATATTTATATGCAAATCAATATGGGCTTGAAGCAAAAAGTGTGTTAACCAAGTGAAAGTACTTGACTGATGTGATTTGTTAAGCTATTTTTTTTTCATTTCTTTTTTTGTATTGGTAAATATGTGTATAAGATTACTCGTCACGTGCGGGACACACTTTTGGAAATCAGTACATTTGGAATTCATGATTCTAGAAATATATTCTTTGAATCTGCTGTTGCAAATTTTTTAAATACATACTTTGCGTCCCTATCAATAATTTTTAAGGATTGCTTTCAAAAAGAAACAAATGATAAGCTATTCCACGAAAAATAATATATTTTGTCCCCCAGGCGTAAAAGTTCTTTATTTCGTGTCAAAAGCAATATCCTCATATACATAATAGCGAACTTAACTGCGGTAACTTAACTGTTTTGCTGGTAAGACTATGTCATTTCAGGGGAATGAAGAACCGGAAAAGTGGTCAACAATGTACGCTATCTACTGGAGTATAGCGTTAATCCACTGGCGTCAGGGTTAAAATTTCACCTATCAAAATATCACCAAACAGGCAATTGCTTCGTTCAAATGTAGAAGTATTTTTCACCCGTCATACTTTGACGGGCGATTTTCTAAAAAATAATAAGCAAAAATGTTTCCCTAAGAAACCACACATATACTTAAGATTTTTTAAACAAAAAATTTTGCTTATAGCATGCTTGGAAATTATAATATAGATGAGTCACGTGCGTACAAAATTTTTGCTCTTCCGTTAAATGGTCCAGTGGTGTGTACTAATACCTCTCTGTAAGAAATAATTTGATTTACTTTTTTACAACATACTTTTCAGCGCATTATTTTTCTTTTACAACGTCAAATAAAATGATACATTCAACTTTTTTTCTTCTTTCGGTAGAAACTCTTTCTACGAAATCCAAATTTCAAGGAATTTACCAAAGGTTTAATTTAAATCTTTTACATTTTACCAATATTTTTTATTTTTACAAAATTTCAAGCTTTTTTGTGATGTATTTATTTAAAAAATCGCTATATATTTTATGCGTTTTTGTTCGGTACTTCAAATAACCATTCCAGTTTACTTGAATGAAAAACGAATTCATGCAAATAATACTATGTAAATATAGTGTGGGTTTTTATCAGGCTCTTACAATCAGAAATAGTTTTTTTTTTTTTTTTTGTAAAAATCCCACGTGTGTCACATATTGTACGTGGATACAAACAATACATTCATGCTTAGTTATAAATATACACTGTTAAATATTCAGGAAATTTTTATGGTAAATATTACTGTAAAATAGAGTGTTTACAGTACATAAAAAAATTACAGTAAATTGTACCTAGAATAGTAAACCATTGCAGCGTCAATTGATAAACCACGTAACGTACATTGTGGGGCAAATAACAGAATTTCCCCTCATTCGACGTGTCCCAACTGGTATGGTGGGCAGCAAAGCCGCCTGCCAATTCGAAGGTTCCATGATCGAACCTGCAATTTGCATTTTTTAACTCTCGTATATTCTACTGTAAAATAGGATTTTACAATAAAAATTACTGGCAACATGGATGCCAGTAACCTTTACTGTAAAATTTCAGGATTTTTTTTAACAGTGTATGTATGTGTTAGTGAACGTATAATGATATTAGCATAAGAGGCAGAGCAAGTTAAGCATCTCAAACCTTTGGAAAAATATCTGCATGCAATTTTTTCAAAAAAAAAAAATTTCCACGAGACAACTTGAACTTTCATTGTGCATTAAATTGATGTTTTATTATGCAGCAAATGATAAAAAGCTTTTCGTTTCGCTTCCGAAAAATGGTAATTGACGAAAAAAAATGAATTTCTCTCAATTATCCTTTGATGATGTGAGCAATCAAAAAGTCATTTTAAGTTACTTATAAAAATAAAAATGAGAAAAATATTATAAAAAACTGAAAAGGAGAAGGATGACTGGAAAGCAATGTGAAAAATTTAATAGCTCGTTTTCGGTAAAGTAATAACAAATGAACATAGTTTTGCCCAATGCTATTCTGAAAGTTAAGAAGTTTTTTATTGTTATTTGAACAAGTACCATTAAAATATATTTTTTAATTGAAATGGCAGATCATGAAAATGGTCATTTCAAAGGTCTGAATTCATGATATGTCATTCTATCTTCATTAAAATGATATATAAGCTGAAAACGTGAAGCATGTAAAAAGTAAAAAAAAAGAAAAGAAAAGAAAATGCTGGCTCAGTGTTTGCAAATTCAGTGTGATGTTATAGTTTAAACTTTGCATCCATAGAATTTGGTAAATATTGTTAAATCACTTTTTTTAAACTATATTTTTTAATATTTCTCAGTTTATAGACAATCACCTACAATTAGCGATTTCATACTAATAACCAAATGAACTTAATTAAAATTGATTTTTCTATGTTCATTTTGGTTTCATTATTAGAAGCAAATAACTAAAACTTGAATTAAAATAGTTTTCCTGAAAAATGTTTTAAACTTGAACAAAGGAACAACAATACTGATTTCTAGTAAAATTACAATAACGCAAAAATGCAAAGGCATACAACGCAGCTTGACCATATTTTGCAAGTTTTTAATAGTGACACAAGGACATAATGAAATTTTTAAAACTGACTTCGAGTAGGTACTCATAAAAGTACTGTAATTACCTAGTAATTTGGAATCTTTTACACAGCTACTCATTTTATCACTTAATCAAATAACTCTTCTTTACTAATAATAAAGCTGAAAGTCTCTCTGTCTGGATGTTTGGAGGATGTCTGGATGTCTGTAGGATGTCTGGATCTCTGTGACGCGCATAGCGCCTAGACCGTTCGGCCGATTTACATGAAATTTGGCACAAAGTTAGTTTGTAGCATGGGAGTGTGCACCTCGAAGCGATTTTTCGAAAATTCGATGTGGTTATTTTTCTATTCCAATTTTAAGAACAAAATTATCATGCGATGGACGAGTAAATTACGAAACTATCATTACGTGGAACCGCAAATTACGAAAATATCATAACGTGGAACCGTAACATGTGTAAAAGCCAATTGGCGAGAAAATTCACCATACATTATTTTTAAATATACAGGCGAACTAAAAGACCTTTTAATTTTTCTATTACGGACAAAGCCGTGCGGGTACCACTAGTTGAGAAGAAATAACCTTTTTTTTTTCTTTTTCTTTATTTATTGCAATGAAATTCTTTATTCACTCTATTTTTTGATCCAAACTGGCGGGTAGTTTGACCTGAGTACCTG
This sequence comes from Uloborus diversus, assembly GCF_026930045.1. Classification (NCBI taxonomy): domain Eukaryota; kingdom Metazoa; phylum Arthropoda; class Arachnida; order Araneae; family Uloboridae; genus Uloborus; species Uloborus diversus. Next base: position 179,898,455 of record NC_072732.1, on the reverse strand, counting down.
TAGGGGCTCTAATTATATCCAGGCCGAACTTTTATGAAAAAGGCTTACCGTTAAGAAATTATTAGCATGGCAACGAACTTTTGCGGGCACTTTGTACTATTGCTTAGAATATTCTTTGTTTGAAATAGATTTTAAAAATAGTTATCACACAATATGCACATTAAAGTAACGGCACCAATAACAGACAGTCATAAGTTTGGACTTAAATAATAAGATTTTTTGCGGGTAAAACTGATGTTGATGTGACCCATGAATACGGTGCAACCATCTAGTGTTTCTCAGAGTGAATTTTCTAATACAGTTGGTATGTACGTGGCAGTGGGGGACGGTTATGATCAGTCGTCACGAAGTCTGTCGGTGCTTCATGTTCATTTGAATTTTATAAGGCTTTAGTTCTATAAGGTTAGTTCTAAGAATTTTATACGGTTAGTTCTAAGAACTTTTGCACATTTTGAAGAGAAAAAAAGAATTTTGTTCATTAATCATCCTTTTCTCCTCTTATTTGTTGCTGGATATCACCAGATTTATTGGTGTATGTTACTAAGGGTTGGACCTTTTTTCGAAACTGAGTAAATAAAAAATAGAATTAACTAATTCAGTGGATCCAGAAGCAGCCAAACTTTAGAAAATTGAGTTAACCTGAGAGCAACGTGTTAAGTATGTCTGTTACTAGTGGCGTTGCCCTACTTGATGTCTTGTAGTAAGAGGAGTGGGCACTGGTTTGCAAACGATTAATATTGAACTACCAATTTAAAATACTTGCCAAAAGGAAGCAAAAGGGTCGTGGAATAATTTAAACACCAAATAAGTAGTAATTGAAACTTTATAAAGAATTTTTTTATCTCATTAACCATTTGCCTTTGTACCCCGTAATCGAAATATAAGGTCTTTAATTCTGGTGACATTTTAAGAAAAGTCGCAAAATTTAGCGAGAAATGTAAGTTTATGGTAACAGTAACGAGATCGACAATGTCTTAAAGTGATAACGGAGCTACAAGCTCGTGTTTAATTATACAATTCTATCTAATTTGGTGACTGTAAAAAAAAAATGCCACCAAATTTTAAGACCTCTTATTTCGATATCGGGGGAGAGAACAATTGATCTATGTATCGTAACTTCATGTGCTATTTTCAGAAATTTGCAAATTCAGTCCTCAATTCAAAGAATTCATAAAAACATCTTTTGTTTTACTTAAAATATTTAAAGCAACTATAACTAAAATTTTTGCAGATAATGCTAACGAAATTAAAGCTCATTATATTACTTCAAGATTTCAAGATTCAAAGGACAAAGTTCAAAACAAGACAAACTGAAAGCAAGAACAAACACTCAACAAGTCCTATAAGCAAGAACAAGAACTCAGAAGCCAAATAATAAAAAACCCCAAATTAAACAGACAAGCAATATATATCAGTTTTCAACTACGCCACCTACAGTTAAAATTAAAGTTACATTAATGCTTAAACAATCTGTGAGTAAAAAAAGGTATAATAAGGTATATATAAGTTTTATTAAGATCTTGTGGTAGCTACTTAAGTATTTATATATTTATCATTCTTACACCAACGCATGGTTTACTGGTTAGTTTGACGTGAATATGACCGTTATTTCCGTTTTATACTTTCCTATTACTCGTGCCACCCGGAGGGGTGATTTTTGTTGAGACCCCTACCCCAATTAAATAAAAAAATAAAAAAATATCGGTTTATGAAAACATGAAGTCCTAACAATTTTCAGAAATAATCTCTTTTTTTTTACGTGATGCAGCATGAAACGACAAATATAATTTATGAACGCACTGTGTTATACTGCCGTGTGCAGGTAAAGGGCAGTAACTGCAAATTTTTCATTTTTCATTTTTTTTTAATTTTTGGCATCTATTTTAAGTTATTTTTACTGTACAAGCTCACTTATTTGGTTTCCGCTGAAAAAAAGGCCCGAAAAAGACGTCTAATTCCAACATTTCCCTATTGTTAGTATTGAATCCAAAACGCGTTTCTTCAAATATCTTAAAAATTCATTTCTGCAGATGCTGCCGTTTACCTGCACATGGCAGTATAAACATTACAACGTTTGATAGAACAATTATAATTTTAAATATTTTGAAGACATTTTTAAGAAATAAAGCATCAATACTTTTTTTGCGAACTCTTAAGTCTATTTTGTGTGCCTCCCCCCTTCCTAAGGGTGTCACACAGGACAAGTATAAAACTGCAGTGACGCTACTGATTACATAAATTACACTTTCCACTCTCCTCTTTCAGCGGCTCATTTGCATATTTTTCCAATTTCTGCTGATAACGAAACATTTATTGGCTATGGGTTTTGTTCGTTAATTACTTTTTACTACAACAAACAACACCGAGTAATATGTTTCGTTGCATTATTCTCCACCAAACATACTACTGCTTCTTTAAGACTTGTAGAAAAAAATTGGAATGATTTTCAGACTGAAATATATTTTTCGCTGGTTTTCCTAAAAGTAATTATATTTTGAAATATATATATGTATGCTTTTATGCATCAATAATTTAAACCCTTTGTTTTTTAATAGTCTGGTGGAAACTATAGAATATGAACTACGTGGCAATCTTGCATTTTTGCGATAAATAACACTTTCTTTCTTTGCACAAACATATTTTGTGTTCATTTTCCTCAACTAAATAAAAACTGCTTGTACTCATAAATTCAAGAAAACTCTCGTCTTTGTAGTGAAGCAAAATGAATTTCTTATAACAATGCATCTTTTATTACAGTAAAAAAACTTATTAGTGTTTCATAAGTTGCTAACAAAGCGAAGCATAATCAAGCTTTCAGAGTATAAAACCATGCATTTTATAACTCAAAAAAAAAAAGAAAAAATAAATAAAAAAATAAATAAATAAAATAAAATAAATAAATAAATCATTTTATCATATGTCTTTACATCCAAAAACTCACTAATTTGCATTAAAAAAGGAGTTCCTTTAAACCCCGAAACATGTGGGGGCAGTGATCTGCACATTTTGTGCGATTGAAAGTATTTTATTGTGCGATTATTTTGTCTTTAAAAAACTCGTTTATTCCAGGGTTAAAGAAACCTACTATTCCGTAAAATTCACAACAATGTTTCAACGGCATTTGTATTCTTCTTTCGACTGTCCTAATCCCTGAAATAATTTAAATTTATCTTTATAAGAAGTGAAGCAATTAAAAAACACTCATGACGTACGAGAAGATATTAAATCAAGTTATCATAAAGGCGATAACAAATGTATTGTACCAAACTATAGGGGAATGTTTGCATGATGCGATTGCTCTAATTATCAACGGTTAAAGCTGACGCGCGTTGGTGAAATATCAAGCGATCTACGAGAATGTGCACATGCAACGCGGGTTGATTTCAGTCAATATCAACGATATCAATATCACTAACAACAAAGAGCCTTTTTTGAGCTGTTGGAAATATAAATTATGTTACAGATTCTATAAAAGAATAACTATTAAAAAAAAGCTAAAACGGTAGTCTAATTGTAAAAATTATCTTTCATGCCTTAAGCTAAAATTTTTGGGGAACGAATAGGATAATTCATTATGAAGCTAACTATTCTGGACAGGAGTTCAAAAATTTAAAAAAAAAATGCTAAGTGTTTGTTAAATATTTTTACTGCCAATACACTCGTCGCAATCAATATCACTAACACGCGAGTGGGAGCTTTCAATGGTTAGCATCAATAGTTCTAACGCTGTGTAATCGCATTGCAAACGCATCATGCAAACCTAGCAGGAATTAAAATGGAGAGGGCAAGTCCAATCATTGGTTAGCAAAAGCTGACCGAAGGACCCCAAGTCACGTGAATAAACAACGAAGAATGGTTGGCACGTTTTGCGTGAAACAAGCGAAAGAAATCTTATTTTTTTCCCAATGCATTGCTTTAAAATTTATCACCTGACTTGGGGTCTGGGTTTCATGAATGAAGGTCTTCACTCCCTCCATTTTATCTCTTCTCAATGATGCAAACGGGACTTTAGTAATAATGTTTTGGTAAAAACAGGAAAAGTTTATATTCAATATTTATTTTACTAAAAACGAATTGCACAAACGAATTACAACTACAAAATCCTTCAAAAATGTCCGTTTTGTGTATATACTTTTAAAAAATCAAATCGGGTAATTTAGGAGCGATGTATGCACTGCTACTCAAAGGAGTCTTATTTTAACTAGTTAGACAATTCTTAACAAGTATACCAGTTTTTTCTAAAAGCCAAATTTTCAAAGAATGTTTTTAAAAATTCCTAAAACTTTTTAAAAAATTCTTTAAAATTTTAAAGTTTACTTTTTAATCTCCATCCCCCTCCTCCCCGAAGAAAAATGATTTGTAAAGGTTTGAGCATTTATTTTGAAAGAAAAAGGTAGACGAAAAAACGGGGAGGAGTGACTGCGGGAGAAATGAACTTAGATTGTATTTATGAAATAAATCAAACTATTTTTTTTGTGCAGGAATCCATGTACATTTTCAATAAGTAAACTGGGAAGAAGACGAAATAATCAATGTTGGTTACTAAAAAAAATTCCATAGCCCGACATACAGAATTTTAAGTGCTCAATCAGAAGCTGCGCTCACAAAAAAAGCTTGTAAGACTGAAAAATGAATGTACATTATTTATATATATATATTATTTATTCTCAAATTTGTGCTTCAATAATTTTGGCCTCTTTATGTACCTTTTCATTGTCAAAATATTTACTTTATTATGCTTATTTTCATGATATTATCATTATTTCTCAGAAAGGCAACCTATCATTATTTCTTACGACTTTACAAAGCCGTCGTTTACTATCATGTATAATTATTTTTCTTTTACTGAATGAGCTTTAACGATGTTAAACGTTTTTGATTGTTTTTAGTCACAAACTAATTCGAACTTTTAAAAACTTCAAAAAAAAAAAAAAAAAAACAGCTTTGATAAAAGTTTAAGTTTTTATTTGTAAATGAGACGACTTGGAAATGACGTTTCTTCATTTGTGACGAGCATGACGACGAGTGTGTTGGCAGTAAAAATATTTAACAAATACTTAACTTTTTTTTTTAGATTTTCAAACTCCTGTCCAGAATAGTTAGCTTCATGATAAATTGTCCTATTCGTTCTGCAAACATTTTGGTTTAATACATGACAAATAATTTTTACAATTAGACTTCTTTTTTAGCTATTTTTTAATAGTTATTCTTTTACAGAATCTATAACATAATTTATTATTCCAACAGCTCAGAAAAGATTGTTTTTTGTTTGCTAACACTTGCATGCATTAGCCTTTATAACTCGCTTTTTCATTTGATGCGTCAATTTATTATTCATAAGATAGCTGCCAGTCCAATTTTTTGCTGATATATTTTTGCGCCATTATATTGTTGTTCTTGACGTCACTTGAATTTTCGTTGTTTCTCCGTTTTGCAATCGATGAAAATTGCATATTTAATATTTGTCTCAACTAATTTAGATAACCTTCATAAATAAAGTCTGACAAGTCGAAGTCCCCTGTATGGCTAAAAAAAACAGCAAGGACTGTTTCATTTTAAAAAAAGAAAACTTCATCCGTTTCGAATATAATTTTTATATATCGAATATATTTTTTTATTTCGAATATATTTTTAAAAATATTTTATTAATTAATATTTACTGTTACAGGAGTTTATATTTTTTTGAATATTAAAATTTTCTCATTGTCATCTCATTAACATATTATTATCACCCGCCGGGTAAGTAAGCTAATTTTTAGAAAAAGGTTATAAATTTAAGTATTTTAAAATTAAATTTACGATTGCGAAATTCAGTCATAAAGTCACCAATTAAGTTCAAAATATTGACGAATTAGCAAAAAAAAAAAAAAAAAAAAAAAAAAAACAACATGAAGCAAGAAAACTTGGAACGATCCTTATTTGTATATAGTTGCAGTTTATCTAATATCTATCAAAACGTTTTCAACAAAAAAAAAAAAAAAAAAAGAAAGAAAAAAGAAAAGAAAGAAAGAAAGAAAAGAAAAAAAAGAAAGGAAACAGTTGTTGAAGTTTTGACTAAATTGCCTGTGTATTAATTGATATTTAGGATAAAATGTATTTTTGGAGTGTTTCATACTAAAAAATTTTCTGCGCCAGTTTCTGATTGATTTTTTTAATTTTAATTTATTATTCTTATCTTTTTAATTGTAATGTTACTTTATTTATCGCAAAATAACTCGTCGAACAACTTTGCAACACCGCCAATTTCTCCAAAAACGATAAGATTTTTTTTAATGCATGGTGACGAAGAAATTTTGCTGACTCTTTATATTTTGCAATTTTTGTCGGTCTTTGCTCATAATGTTTGTTGAAAAACTTAAAGAATGAATTCGCCAATGCGTGTTCATTTTTCACCTTATATGTCGCGAATCATTAACTACTTTTTATAAACTACTACAAACAATCAGACACGTAGAGCAAAGAAGCTTTCACAAATACAGAACAGACGAAGGAGGAAAAATGAGCAACAGAAGAATGTGCACAATCTTGATGAAAATCAATTTCCCATCTCACCCTTAATCCGATGAAAAATGGCGATGCCATCTGCAGGGGATCGTTTAACTTAACTCTCGAATGATCGAATGGATCTTTTGTGCAAATAAGCCTTGGACGATCGCAGAAGACGAAGGACTCGGATAGGAAATGAGAAAAACAAACGGATTTGACTTTGTATTTATTGTTCCGTTTGTGCCTATGTCTTCAACTCTGCGTTGGAGCTTAGAAGTCGTGGTAGCAAATATTAAGTTGTTCAAAAGATTCTGCTGGATTTTTCTACGCTTTTAGTATTGGATAGCAAAATGTTTTAAGGTTTGATATATTGACGGGTTATTTAATAGTAAAAAAATAAAAAGTTATTGACCCTTAAATTGACGCAGTTGGTTTGTTACTATTTACATGCAGAATGACAATTAATTCTACACTTAATACACGTAATTACGTGAAGCTACGTATAAGTTGGAAGTAATTATGTCAGGTGAAATTTTTTATAGACAAAATACTCATTTAATAAAGTCAAATGTGCATGTTAAGTCAGGGGTGCCCATTCCCCCCAAGTTCAATGGCACAAATCACTCCCCCCTCCCAAATTTTTCTCAAACCTCTTTCCCTTTTTTATTTCTCTTTTTTATTTTATTATTTTTAAAAAAATATTTTTTATTTAATTTATTTTTTTAAATATTTTTTATTTATTTATTTTTAATTATTATTATTTTACTTGAAACGCAAATGACACACACACACACAAACTAAATAAAAAAATAAAATAAAATACAAAAACATAAAATAAAATATAAAAAATAAAATTAAATAATTTAAATTTAAAAATAAAATTAAATAAATAATTTAAATTAAAAATAAATCAATAAATAAATTTAAACAAATAAATTTAAAAATCCCCCCCAAAATTTTGATGGCCCCATAATCCCCCCTTGTGGGCACCCCTGTGTTAAGTGCATAGTATGTTTCTCAGATGCGTACTGAACTCTGTTTAATTCGCATCTGAAAAAAAAAAAGAAATGTTAAAAACATATGCTTTGCTGCCGCTCCGTTTGCTATGATTTTGCATAAAAAGCAAAACTTTTCTAAGGAATACACAGTGCACATATTATACATTAGAAGTATGCCGCGTGCATAAATTAACACAGCTGGACATATGACGCAGTGAGAATCAAACGGATGCAAGATGCAAAATTAAAAATTTGGAGATAACCAGTACACATGGTAGGTGAACCTCTCCTCTGTTTTGGGGCAAGAGATGGTACTAGTAGGCCTGCTAGTTGTTGCTATACAGCATGAATTAGAAAAAAAAATTCAATGAAGCCTACCTAAGAGCTAATCGTTAAACGCGTTTTACTCAAAACTTCAAAATGTCCACTTGCATCCCTTTGCTTCTCACTGCCTCATATTGCGTTATTATAAGGTTTGTTATTTACTTTAAGTTTAATTGCTAAATTTACCATTGAAAATAAAATGTGATATGTGCAAAATTCACAGGTTAAAACATATGAGTTGAGAATTTAAAATTGAAATCTGAACCATATAAATGCATAATATACTCTTGGGCGGTAAAATTCTCCCAATTTTCCAATGTTTTATTTATATCTTTCTTATAGCATCGAATTCCGCCTTATTTTCCGACTCACTAAAGTAAGTGTATCCCTTTCATTTCTGAACAACATCATAACAGCATAAAACAATCACTTCTAGAATGAATCGGGGTTTTTCCGTTTTCCGGTTTTTTTCTTTTGAATTATACATAGAAAAGCAATATACACAGGAGAAATAAGAAAGTAAATCTTTCAATTTTACTAAATGCAACAGACATCGCTACTGATTATGAAATTACGATGTTTAGAAAATATCTAAATGTTTTTACCCAATAATAGTTATAGTGGCTTGTAGTCATTTCAGTTTCATAATCCACATGTTTTTTTTTTTACAGTTCAGTGTAGAATATAACCAAGAAATATTTCAAATGAATGTTGCAGTAGTTTATTTGTATCATGAATGTTTTAAAAAGAAGTTATATGAATAAGGTATGGTAATTGTAAAACAGTGTTGAATGAACGTCATACGGTTTTCATTTTGTTGAAGCGGAACAAACATACTGAAGAAAGTGCATTAAACATATATATATATATATATATATATATATATATATATATATATATATATATATATATATATATATATATATATATATATATATATATATATATATATATATGTGTGTGTGTGTGTGTGTGTGTGTGTGTGTGTGTGTGTGTGTGTGTGTGTTTTGTGTGTGTATAATTTGTTTTTAACCACAGCATCAATACATATTAATTGTGCTACTTTTTTTGATAGCGAATACAATAAAAATAAAAATGAGAATTTAGGCGAATAAGTTATCATAGAAGCAAAAACAGCATTGACCAGATGCTTTTTTTCTTAAAAAAATCCTTGCCATCAAACAAATGGTAGTAAAATGTTTTTCTTTTCTTTTTTCGTCTTTCTCGAAGTTATCTAGAACAATAATAAGAACGAGCTTTTTTTTTTTTTTTTTTTGGCATGAAACTAATAAGCTTCTCAAAGTGCAATACGTAAAATCAATATTAGCGATAAGTCGACTATTGGAAACTTGATTTCACGTTAACATTTAGGAAATAAAAGATTTTTCTAGTGTTACAAAAAATATGTTTCAGAAAAAAGAAAACCAATTAGCGAACATCATGTCAATAAAAATTATGTTTTTTAAGTAAATGATTATGCTGAAATGCTATTGAAAATACAGAAATTTAATTTTGCATTTACATATATGTGGTTAATGCAAACTTAGAACATTATATACAATGTGAGAAATGAATCTAATTTGTTTAAGTGAAATGGAAAAGAATATCATGCTTGAAGTTTCACTTCGTTTAGGGGGGAAAATATCCTCGATTCAGCAACCAAAATAGTTAACGAACTTTAAAAAAAATTACTATAACAACTAAAAAACTCGGAATTAATCCAAGTGCAAAATAAACTGCTTAATGGTGTTTCGAAATTTTGTCTACTGCCTAAAACATAACTAGTTACAAAAAATTTACGTAAAACGCAATTATCTTATAAACGAAATATTCTTACTGAATTCAATTATCATTGTGTTATGTTAATGAATGTTAATTGTGTTGGGAGACTCTTAAAGGGGATTGTGTTTACCATTTCCAAAGAATAAGAAAAACCGTTGCATTATTTTTCACTCTTGCAATGTTGTCTGCATAAAACATGTAACTAATGAAAGAACTATAAAAATGTTGGCAGATGTTTTTGAATGCCTATATCATGAACAATTTAAACTCTGCTAACTAGGCAGCCGTTTACGATATAAATTTAAAAAAGGCTCACCGATAGTCTTTTTAAATATTCTTTTAAAAGATATCTCGTAGAGAATATTATATAGAAATGTTTCATTGATAAAATTGGCAACAGTGCAAGATGCTAATTATTTTAAAGATTCTAATAGTCATGCAACACGGCAGGGGTCAATTATCAACTTATTTAGAAAAAACGAAATTGAGGGAATAAAAAGCTCTAGAAGGAAATGCCTTTTAATTCTAAGTTTTTGCTTTATAATGTTGTAAGATTCCGGGTTGTTGTGCCGTGGTCTGAGTGTTGTTACTCCAAATGTTTCGGCCGCATTTGCGGCGGCTATCTTCAGTGTTAGCGTGGTCGAAGCTTCCTGGGAAGCGACTTTCTAGCAACAGTCAGCGACTTCCTAGCAACAGTCAGCGACTTCCTAGCAACACTTCAGTTTCTTATTAGTTTTTCGTCCTAATAGTTTGATACAAAATACTCCCGCCATGCTTTAAAAGATGCACGAAAACCATTACATTTATAAAATCTAAAACGGGGGCATTTCTCTTTGGCCAAAAATGTTTTCAATGATTTGCTTAGGAAAAAACATTTAAGTACATTAACAAACAATGTTCGCATAAATATTTTTAGAAAAGAAAACCCGTTTCTTTCTCTACTTCCCCCTAAATCCAGAGACGATTATAAATTATAAGACTACAAAAGGGATAAAATCATCATTTTATTGAAAAAGAGTGTTCCGTCGTCTATTTGAATAGAGGCATTCGACTTTTCTTTATCGAATAAAAGCGAAGGAACAAAATGGGATTTAAATCAAACCTCTATCGGAATTCGTTCAAATTTTCATTTGAATGACTTTTGATTTATTATGAAATTTCGCTGACAGACTTCAGACTTCACAACAGAGAAAATGTGATTAAGGAGGATTTTATTGCGATCCGTTCCACTTGTTGGGATTTGAGAACTTCAAATAAATCTTGAATTTTCGCGAGGACATAAAAAAACACTGTTCTAAAATTCAAGTTCATGGATGTGGTTCCTTTTGTTCGGTTTCTGGTTTCAAAACTCAATAAATGCAGTGAAAAATGATAGAGAATAAAACACTATAAATTCTATAAAAATGAGGGTCGTTAAAGAACAGTGAAAGACACACAAATAAGTAAGAATGAGTGGGTTCTTTTGGTGGGTATGTCCTCTGTGTACAAGGTTAAAAAATAATGTTTAAATTTACTTAAATCATGAAAATAAAAAGAAGCGTAATTCAGACCCACACCCCCATCCAGATTAAACATATCAGTTATTATTTTTCATAACTACACTCAAACAGTGAACTGATGGGCATTTTTCCAGGAGCAATAATGAACAAAGGACAGCAATAATGACTGGATTAGCACACAGTAATTTTCTACGGATAGTTATTATTTTAAGGGAAATTTAAATTAAATTGTTGCATTTTTATCATGTGATCTAAGTTGTACAGTTAGAAAGATCTTTACGATAAACAGTGGTCGCCCTTTTTTCGTGTTGATATATCGGAATAAAAAATCGCGGGATGTTGACCGTGCACTGATAAAAATGAAGTTTTCAAAAATTTGTACATTCATGCTTTCAAGTTTTCTTGAAACCTTTTGCTACAAATATGAGTATCCATGTTTTCAAACGGTGCACTGAGTTATTTCATTCCGAAAAATAAGTACATAACTCTGTTAATACTCAACTTTGAAATTACTACACATTCAAAAATGAGCAAAAATACCTCAAAAATGAGCACATGTTGATTTAAATATTTGATAAGTATTTGAATGTTTCAAATTTAAATACCGTATAGGAGACATTTTAACTCTGCAATATGTTCAAATTTGAGTACATTTTCGTCATTTATGAAATTGTTGATTTTACAGCGTGATTGCGGTCATAAAGTTTTGTTATGATCCGATATATATGCCTACTAATACGCTTCATATGGTCATCGTAATTGTTTCATGGGACTGATATGCAAATCAGAAACCCAATGAAGTGCAGAAAAATAAGAACATTCCTTAGAGAAACACACATTTAAGCATCTTCATGATTTTCAATGTTTAACATGAGTTTGCGATAAAAATAATTACGATTGTAAATTCCGTGAATTAAAATGATGTTTGAAAATGTTGAAACTCTCTATTTCGAGGCTAAAATTATTTGCTACTATTATTATTATTATTATTACTTTTTTGGAAATAGCAAGAGTTTTATACCATCTTTAAAAGGATACCTATTTAGCGGAGTAAATAATGCGTAACAACATTAGTTTCTCTTAATTAACCGTACTGTTTAACATTTAACTGTCGTCTGTTTGAAGAATATGTATATTCACTGTAAAGAACTCATTAAAGATAAAATGTAAAATTAAAATAAGATTTATGTTTTATTTACCATGTTAAATTGCTCTTAAAATAAATGATAATTTCCGGAAAGTACGAAGAATTGAATTTGAATTCAAAACTAAGAGCTGCAAAATTTCTATGAAAGCACGTACATTGTACAGTAATAGAATGAATAGGAGAAGCCATTTTCATAGAAGGAGGGAATTGTGAAGAAAATTTAAAAGAGTGTAGATCTGCGTCATCATCTTCATTGCTACTGCTGTTTTCATGTGCTCATTGTAGGGCGGTCCATCGTCATCAGCCGAATAGGAATAAGTTAAGAAAGGAAATTATCTTTCTCAACTTTCGATTCTTTTTAATTTGATCTATTTGTAGCTTATAAAAATATTTGTTCCTCTTTTTTTTTTTTTTTTTTTTTTTTAGGATAATTTTATGGAACTGACAACGATAGTTGCTGATCCAGCCCTGGACCTTGATGTAGAAGGTGATAAATGGGTTAATATTACAGTCACTGACAAATGAATTAGAAACCTAAAATCAGTATTTTATTGGACCACAATTTACACAGATAACTGCTCTGATTCGTTTGAGCATCAAGTCTACAAGCTTCTGAAGTGCATTTACAATGCAGTGGCTATGCAGCTTTTTAGACCTTGTAAATTTTAGATGAAAGAGAAGAGTGCAGTCGGATGCGTCATTCCACCACATCCCACAGTTTTTTTTAGTTAAGATCCGGGTTATGCGGTAGCCAGGAAAGGTGGTGAAAGTCAGACAGATACTCAGGGAGCCAATTTTCAACACTTGTAGCACGATGTATAATTGCATTATCGTCCATAAAGTATCCGTCGCCATCAGGTACAAATGCAACATTGCAGGGTACACTTGATTTGCCAGTATATGTAGGTATTGCAAGGCTGTTTGCTTACCCTCGAGGAACATTAGGGCATCCCTTCTATGCCAACAGAACATGCTCCATATCATGATACTCCCTTCAGACTCTTGCAAAGTGCGAGTAATGCAAGAAGTTTCTCTCAAAGGTTTCTAATTCATTGGCCAGTGAGTGTGGTTCACATTACTATGATTAAACCTGGGTTTTTTTTTTCCGAGCAGCTTTCAACGGATGGTCTGGATTTTGTTCCTCTGTTCTGTGTATCACCTACTGGGTCATACCTAGAGCAGTTTAGATGACATATTAAGGACAATTCAACAAGCAAACACGGTGGGATTTACCACCAGGTTCACACCATGAACCCCATTTCAATACCATTTAACCAAATTCGAATCACCCATCGTTTTACATAGCGTTTGTAAAACACTGCACCACTACTACTTACTTATCTATATTGATACTAAATGAAATATTTTTTCAATACTCTTGAAAATCCCCCCAAAAATCCCAGCACAAAAATGAGACGCACTTTTGTGTCTTCAAAGTTTTACATTTAGCTATTGCAGATTTAGCAGTAAATCATCTTCGAAGCAGCAGTAGTCATTAAGAAATCTCGAAGGGAGATATTAAGGACATGGATGATATTCGGGCCCTCCTACGTTTTGATTGTGCAAATTTAAGACAATTTTAATTACTTAAGAAAGCAAGAATTATTTTTTGATTCATTAAATTTGGGAAATACAACAATGCAAATTTAAAATATTGACCTTATAAGGATCAGTTCATAAAACTGTATTAATATTACTTACACTTCTAAAAATGTTAAAGTTATATATTATCAACAAGTAAAAAATTACAACATTTTCAAAATTTTTCATAGCCGGTTTACAGATTATGTATGTGTAATGCATATAAATCATATTATATGTATTAATTTTAGACAGAAGTTATAGCTTTGATCTTGTTCCTCTTCCACTCCTACTTTTCTTACTTTAAGATTTATAAGACGAATATTGTCTTATTTTCTCAGCACCTGCCAACACATGTTCGGTCGGGTGTTTTTGGAGAGAAACATGCTGGATCAAAATCCAATTACTCTCTTTATTCAAATGTTAATTTTTATTGTTAGAACTTTTATCGTTCTGTTTGCTCTTTGAATACTGCTGATAAATTTCCTTCGCGTTCATCTTCTAAATTCAAATTAACACATCCCAAATGTTCTTTCAACTCTTATAAATCTAAACATAGGGACACTTGTCGTAATTTTAATTTTGTTTAAACTGAAGATCTGAAAGACTACTTAGTATGTATTACTTGTGTGTAGCTTACATGACTGCATTTGGTATTTATCGTTTTAAACACGTTGTTCCAATTTGAAACAGTTTAACTTTACGTGCTAATTTACATCATTCAGACACTAAAAATTCTGTAAGAAAGTTAGGTTATAATCTATGTATTAATTACTTTAAAATTTGAGTTTAAGTATACTATATATGTTCACTCGTGCTTTATAAATGGAATAGTTATATATGGCAAATGTCTAGTTACGAGCATGTTAAGTTGTGTATTTATTTATTTATTTATTTTTTTTAAATTTAGATTGCTGTTAAACCGATGCTACTGTTTTAGTTCAGAGAATAAAACTAATTCTTACAGTCTTAAAACTAAGAAATGCACTTTCTCAGCTGGGAAAGTGCCATTAGTTTTCAATTATGATTTAAGTATGTATGTATATATGAATTAAATTGTAGAACACCGTTAACATTTTATGTTAAAAATATTTATAAGTAATTTTAAACTCCTTTCAAATTTTTTAAAAATAATTTAACTAAACATTTTCCTCGCGTAAAAGAGACTTATTTCAGAACATTTCGATTCTAGTTTCGGCTTACTTAAAGTAAGCAGTACAGACCTGATTTATAGCATAAAGATAACTTCCCTGTAGATTTGTCATTAAAAATAATTAACGAAATGTCCAATAATTATCAATATTAATTGTCATAGAAACAAACATAACTATGATTAAAATAGAGAAGCATTTTATTTACGAAGTCTGACAATCAGTAAAGTTTCCATATTATTTGCAATATAAACTTGATTATTGAAAATCTTTTAATCCGGAACCTCGTTTAACTGCAGTCGATTTACTGAAGTTTATTTACTTTTTTAAATTTATTTAGTAAGTAAAGAATTATTTTTCAAGATCACTCGTTTCTATATTAGACACAATTTATTCATTTCTATTAATTATCGTTTCATTCCCACTTAAGCCCACCAGTTAAGTTTTGGATTACTAAAGAATTCAATTTTTTTAAGGGCAAGAAAACTGAAGGCGATTAACCGTATAAATATGGAATAAGGTAATTATTTTGAAGAATGTATTTATGCTTTAATTTAACTGATAAAAAGTACAATTAATTGAATTATTAACAATGCAATAAAGATCCTTGTTTACTATGTCTTATTAAATCATTAAATTTATATTTCATTTTCGGACTTCTGTGACATTTACTGAACAAATTCGTATCAACTACAGAAGCATAGTTAATATTTAATTTTTAAATATGAACATGCTTTTAAAAAAATTCAAGTTCCTTGTGTATCCAAGCAGCCATTTTTAGTGCAATGGACTCGCGCTGCAACGCAATTACACTTACACAAAACTACTCTTCATTTTGGGTATAACGAGTTTTTCCCAAGTAAAGAATCTCAGAACTAATGCCAATGCGAACTTCTCCCCTACAACATAAAATTGAATTGAGGACCTGCTTCGTTATCAACTACTAAATATTGACTTCCTGAATAACTAACGTCCCTTTAGCCTCTATTAAGGTGGAAGATCTCACAGGGCATCAATCTAAAACTTGCTTTGTCCGAACGTACGAATAACCACATCATACTTTCAATTCGTTTTCATTTTACATGTGAAATTTAATTGAATATAATGGCACTTATGAGCAGGGGTGGATTACGATTGCCCTTTTGGGGGGGGGGTCATGCTAAAAAATGCCCCCCCCCTCCATGGACGAATTCACAGTTTTGAGTATCAAATATTTCTGAAACTGCTTGGGTGTCAATAAAAAGTTCCAAATTGGAATTGGCCAAGAATGAAGCACCTGATAGAGCATAAACGTTACAAATTAATTTCACAAAAAATAGAAAGCTGTATAGCATTTTAAATATTCACTTTCGAAAATATTTATTGAATCGAAGAAACCACAGAAATCGTTTACATGTTGTTCATACAGTGTTTGAACACTAAGTGGATGGGATACCATTATCGACGGTTTAAGGGGGGGGGGGGGTCATGACCCCCCGTTCAAGTTTAAGTAAGTCCGTTCAAAGAAAAATCCACGCCCCCCTCCTTCTGATGTTAAATGATAATTTTTCTTCAACTAAAATGCGTACACACCTTTTCAACAGACCTATTAAAGTGTCTTTGGAACTTAAAACTATTCGCCAAAACCCATAAAAGTATTAACAGTAGCTTTAAAACTCAAAATAGTCCATTAACTACATGAGTTCATCGCTTAACGCGCCAAGCAACCACACTCTCAGAAATGGACTTTCAAATTTGACGAAATTTTCTTCGTTTTTGACGAAACCACTTCCAGGGATATGCTCCGAGCGAACATTTCGTCAAATTGAAGAAACTGCTTTTGTTAGTGGTTTGAGGATGCGAATTTCGTCAAATGTAACGAAATATTTCTTCATTCTAATTTCGTCAAATTGACAATTATTTCCGTAGTTTTGAGAGCATTAGTTTCGTCAAATTAATTTCGTCATATATGAGGACGTTAATTTCGTACATTTTTAAGAAAATTTATTTCCTTTTTTTTTTTTTTTTTGAGCACATTAGTTTTTTTTTTTTTGAGAATACATTCGAACCTCGTTAATTCGAACACGCTTAAAACAAATAACTGCTGAATTGAACTTTTTTGCAATCCTTGTCTTATTGTTTATTGTTTTTTGGGGAAAGCGAACCACGTTTTATAATAATCGATTTTAATGGTCCCTTTAAGTTCGTTATAACGAGGTTCGACTGTATTTTATAAGATTTGTGTGCGTGTGATCAAATCCTAACTTCAAAATCTTACCACCGTAGTTTCCCACTTTATTGCGTATAGTCACTTTCACAGGCCCGTCATTTACGGGGTCAGGGGGTCAATTGCCCCCCCCCCTCCTGTCTTGATTTTTGAACATTCATGTTTTTACACATGACTGGCCGTTGTTTTAGTTCGTTTTCTGTAAAATTTTAATTGAGTACAGACTCTTTGTCATATTTGGGAAAAAATTGAAACGACGGGCCTGCAGCCCCCTCCCCCCCCCATAAAAAAGACAAGCAATTGTTAAAAAAAGAGGCACATAAAATATGTCAAGCAAATTTTTATTTATGTAAAAATGCAAACAAACAACTTCTTAAAAAAGGTAAAACAAATCAATGCAGATTAAACTCCCCATGGTATCTAATTAAACCCCCCATAATGGGGGTTTTCCTTTAAACAATCTAATTTTTGTCGGATATTTTCCAAATTTGGAACAGAGGTACGTTATTGGAGGATCAGGAATTCACACAAGGTCGTTTATGTCCCTCTATGTGGGGGGGCGGGGGGGGGACAGACAACCCTGCATTGGGGGTTCTCCGTATTAAAAAAAAAGTTTTTGTCCCATCTTTTTTAAATTTGCCGCAGAGGTTCTTAGATGCTCAAGAATCACGCAGGGTAGTTTTCATCACTTTATAAGGGGAGGAAGGGGGGGGGGGGTCCTTGAAAAAATCCAATTTTTGTCGGATCTTTCCAAATTTGACACATAGACTATTTGATGCACGGGGATTCACGCAGGGTAGTTTTCGGCCTTCTATGGGGGGGGGGGGGGCAACCCCTATGGTAGTTTTCCTACAAAAAATCCAGTTTTTGTTGGATCTTTCCGAATTTGGCAGAGTTTCGTTATTTGATGCTCAGGAATTCTCAAAGGGTGGTTTTCTTTCCGCTATGGGGGGCAACCCCCATACGGGAGAGGTTCTTATAAAAAAACAATTTTTATCATATCTTTTCCAAATTTGGAACAGAGGTCCTCTGATGCTCGGGAATTCACAAATGGTAGTTTTTAACCCTCCATGAGGGGGGGGGGAGCAGCCCCGCATTGGGGGTTCTCCTTATATAAAAAAAAGTTTTTGTCCGATCTTTTCTAAATTTGCCATAGAGGTTTGATGCTCAGGAATTCGCGGAGGTTAGCTTTCGTCAATGTATGGGGGGGGGGGGCAACCCCGATGGGGGTTTTCCTTGAAAAAAAATTCATTTTTTGTCGGATCTTTCCAAAATTTGGCATAGAGTTTCGTTCATTGATGCTTAGGAATTCTCATAGGGTAGTTTTCGCCCCGCTATGGGGGACAACCACCAAATGAGGGGTTTTCTTACAAAAAACCAGTTTTATTATGTCTTTTCCAAAATTGTCACAGATGTCCTTTGAAACTCGGGAATTCCCGTTTTCGTCCCGCTATGGAGTTTGAAACCACGTGTGTGTGTGGGGGGGGGGGGTCTTATAAGAACCCAGTTTTTGTCTGATCTGTTCCAAATTTGGTACATTTGTCTTTTGATGTTTCGGAATTCTCATAGTGTAGTTTTCGTCCCGCTATGTGTGGCAAACCCTATAGGAGTTTTCCTTATAAAAATCCAGTTTTCGTTGGATCTTTTCCAGATTCGGCCCAGATATGCTTTGATGCTGGAAATCCACATAGGATAGTTTCCCATGGGGTAGTATTCATATGGGGTACTACCCCAGGTGATTAAAGAATTTATGTGCCGAATTAGAAAAAGATCTGACAAAAGCCTGGATTTTTGTAAGGAAAATTCCCCTAATTGGGGAGGGGGTGCCCCTAGAGCGGAAAGAATATTAAAAACTGTTTGAACTACATCGCTACATCGCGATGTAAGGATGGCGATGCATCACGATGTGGAAATTCCTACATCGCCCTCCCCCTACTGGGAATATAAAAGTGATACTTCCTCAGCAGACATTGGGTTCTGGAAAAAAAAAATCATGTGCCCCTTTTATGCACAGTTAGATCGATATATGCTCGGGAGAAAATTGTTGAGAAGTTTCTTCTTCATTGCATCGCATGAAAAAATTCCAGAAAAAAAAAAAAGATTTTTATCTAACTTATACCACAAATTTCAAAGAAAAAGTACAATAAAATGGACAACTTTTAAGTTAGTACATATTTGTTCTAAAATTAGATAATCTTAAGTAAAAGTTTACCTTTTTCTTTTTGCAATTAATTATTTGTTTTATTAATTTTGCTTGTATGGAGAATGTTTATTTGGCCAAATTTATGTTTAAAACAGGAGCTTTATTATTGCATGCAATTCATACTTCATACTTTGAAAACAATTCTCTGCCGAAATTGCAAAAGGTATTTGAAAATATAAATCTTAAAAAAATGCAGATGTGAAATAAATCTTTTGGTAAAATTAATTTAGTGTAATGTTTGTTAAATAATTATAAAAATATACCTTTGCTTTTTACCCCTAAGTTTTTATTTTCATTTCCAAACATGTGTAACATGAAATCAATGTATAATATACGAACATTTAGAATATTGTTATAATTATGAAAAAGTCTTCGTCTGTCCTTGTTCCGAGTACCTCCGTGATGTTGGATCCATCCTAAAAAAGTTTTAAAAAGAGAATATATACATAATAAGTAAAGGTTTAAGTCCATGGGTGTATGCCCTCATGCACATGGATCTTTTTTCTATTTCGAGGAAAGTTTTACGATTAAATTCAGCAGTTTATTTCTGAAATAAAACATGTTTTCACGATTTCTTTCAAAATCTGAGTTTTTTTTTTCTTAAGTTAAAAAGCTACGATTCGCTTGTGACTTTGAAAAGCATCTGATTTAATTTTCATATTTTTCAAAATATATGATTATTTCGATGCTCACAGCTTTTTTTCAAGCAGATTGCAAGAATGAGTTATTTTTACAGCGGATGAACAAAATTTTTATTTTGGCAGCTAGACTCTCAGTTAGTTTCTGAAATTAATTTTAATTAATAATATTCTAGAATTAGAGTTTCTTCAATTTATCGAGAATCAGCATTATTTAGCCATTAAACGAGTTAATTCTTTTGCTCATCAAGTCGTGAATTTTTAATTTTTTTGAGATATAAAAAAATCAAAAGTGCGAAAATTGTTGATCTGTGATTTATTTTTTTTTTAAATTTTTTTTTAACCCATAGCCAAAATACACCGTTTCTTTTCCGATTTTCGTGTCCCGTTTTCTTCACGAATGTTTTCTGAAGTACTCCCCCCCACCCCTACCCAAATTAGTTCCAATAAAGTACTTATGAATTAAGTAGTACTGAAACTGGTGATTATGATTTTATTTGCATTTTTTTCAGAGATTTTATTGTGCTATGTTATCAGTAAACAACATTTACTTACCGAGCTTTACCTCCTTAACTACTATCAAATTAGAGTCAAAAACCCAGGGCTCCAACACTCGAAGCCACGCTCCATTTCATAAGTTAACTAGTAATTACATAAAGCTACCTTCTAGCTGATGGATAGGGATTTAGTAGAAAAAAAAAACTGATTTTTCTGCTACACTGGTGGTAGAGTACTTACAAAATGGGGCGTAGCTTAAGGGCGTGTGTACTTCGGATTTTTTAACTCAGCTGGTAATGATTTTAAGAGAGAATGCTTGCCAAGTAAAGTTGTTAATTGATAGTATAGTACCTTGAAATCTTTAAAAAATATTCGAACAAAATCATAAAATCATCAGAATTAATCACTAGTACAAAAATATTCAAACGTAGCTCTACTTACTAGTTTAAGACGGAGACGAAGGGAGTATCAACTTTTAACTAAGCATATTTTGTTTTCAAAATATTCAATTTTCACGCAGTAAATAAATAAAAAAAAAACGCCAAGGGAGAAGAGCTGCCAAAGATAGGGGAAATCCAATAACAAAGTGCATTTTCTTGTTTGTTTGTGTCTTGAGAACTAATTGACTGATAAAGCTTCACCGCGAAGAGAAGGCGGTTGACCTTGAAGCAAACACATCATTTGTATCGTTTGATTGTAATTATTTTGTGATAGATAGGATCAATGAAAACGACTCTCACTTTTAGGTGTTTTCTGGTTGATTCTACCTATTACAAATGATACAAAATGAGGTTTCGCTTCAAGGTCATCCGCCTTCTCTTCGTGGTCAAGCTATATCAATGGATTTTTTTTCAAAGGTATATAATGAAAATAGGGACTAGTGTGGTGAGCAAAGCTTGTTACATATATAAAGCCTAACATATATTTTCATTATCCTTTTAATTTTTTATATATTTTCATTATTCTTTCAATTTTTCAATTGAAGTTCGGGTAAATTTTCAGACATTTTATTTTATCTGCAGCAAAATCACAACTCCAACTGAAAGATTTCGATTTATTGGAAGTTCATCTATAAAATGCTTTTTAGTCTGATTTAATGTAGACCGGGATTTCTCACTTTTTGTTGACAATATCTTGAGGCGGCAAATATGGCAATAAAATTAATGCTGCTTTTATTTTAGCTGTAGAAACTATGTATAATGGAAAAATTCATAATTATGACAAATCATGTAACACAAATTGACATAGAAAAACTTATAATTTAGTGCATGAAGTGGGAAAATAAACAACAAAAAATGCTTATTATTGTTATTATAATTTTCAAACATGCTATACTATCTTTTCTTTTTTTCTTTTTAAATCGAGGTTAAACATTAAAACTTCACTTCAATAATTTATTTTAATTTGCGAAAAAAATGAAAAAATATTGAAAATATTCTGCTGAAATATAAAACACAAAGATAGAGTTCTTTATGGAAATTAATATTTTCTCTATCTTAAAATGATTTTATCAAATTGATATTTACTTTACTTCATGTTTTATGCAAGTAAAAAAAAAAGGCTGCACAAATAAGAACATAAGCACTTATTGCTAGAAACATCTGCCGCAGGGAAAGAGATTATATAAACAACGTGGGGTAAGCTGGTAAGCATATTGGGGGATTGGTATACAGTATTTGTTTAAGAAAATAAAAATGCAGAATGAAACAAATTTGAACTATTAAACTAAAAAATACACTTCGTTTAACAGAATTATTTTTGTAAAATTCATGGAGAAGAATGAGAACACATAACCATGTAATATATTCCATGTTGATATTAAAAGCTTCCAAGTTCTATGCCTTTTATAAAAGAGCTGTATTTATTATCTGTTAGTTAAAGCTACGGTGGAGGGGTTTTTTTTTTTTTTTGTAAGTTTAAATTCGTACAAACTCTTTAGTCATGTTTGTAATTTTTTTTTTTAACGAAATAAAGGAAGTACGCTTTTGGAAACAAATGTCAACGAACCAACATTTTCTTTTAAATAAAAAAAAACAACGCTAGCTAAGCCTAACGTGGAAGTGACTCAAAGTTAACACACAGAATTCTAAACCTAATAGAACCGTTCGTTTTCAATTTTAATGTGTTTTAAATGCAACTATAAACACAACACTATTCAAAAATATAACAATACATAAAAGAAGGCACATTGCACATACAAATTTCAATAAATACTAACCTTTTTTATGAATCCTTTAGAATAATTGAGATAAGATAATTTAACGGGCAAGTACAAGATTGAAACGAAAACTCCCAGAATGCACTGCAATGTGACGAAATCGGGACGAAATAATTTCGTGAAAAATTTGAGATTTCTGGTTTCGTCAAATATCACGTGATTCGGTGACGAAAGGATCGTCGAAAATAACGAAATAGTGCTCGAGGATTGCCGAATCGTCAAAATTGAGCGTTTCATTTTTGACAGTGCACGCTACCGTAACCCTGTCCTTTAGCAAGTGAAGTGTGTTTTTTTTCCTGCAATTTAAAGTGTTTCGCTAAATAAACAGTGCTATCACAAAAGCGTTATAAAGTACAATCACAATTGAATAATACGACAGATCAAATTATTTACTTAAATAAGTAATTTCTTCAATTATGAGAACAAAAACAAAAGTTGGAGAAATAAGTAAAACAAAAATCAATAGAAAAATTCTACAAAATCAAAATATGTACCTGAACATCAGAAAAAAAAACGCATTCAAAAATCGGTTCGCTGATCACAACAGCGTAGCATGGGCATGGTTACTCGCAGCTATCGACACCACTGTCAGTCAGCGCCCTCTCGAAGAGTTAATGTACCCCGCCATCTATTAGGAATTCATAGAACTTAACAATTCATTAAACATTTAATTTACAATTATAAATATTTCAGTCAATCTAATTTAAAAAAAAAAGTCTATAGTCTTCCTCAATGAATGGACTATTCAACACAAAAAGAATTTTTCAAATCGAACCAGTAGTTCCTGAGATTAGGGCGTTCAAACAAACAAACTCTACTGCTTTATATTATTAGTATAGATAATGTAGCTTTTTAAAAAACATATAGTATAAATTAAGTTCTTGCGTATAAAACAAGAATATCTAGTTAAGGAATGGGTAAATACAGTTTAAGGGGTGTTTACGAGTGACTAAAGTAACAGTGTATGTTTTTAAAATGGTCGAAATTTATGCGAGAGGTTTTGGAATGCAAACCTTGCTTAAGTGAAAACTCCACTGCATCTCTTTTCTTCTTAAAATTCGCTTTATAGAGGGAGGTCTGATGCCAAAAACTTCGGTTAATGAAAGTTGTAGTGAATAAAACATAACGTAAAAAAATTTCATAGCCTCTATGATCGAATAAAACTATAACACACCTACCGTGGGTAGGTAAACGGCAGTATCTGCAGAGATAAATTTTCGAGGTATTTGAGGAAACGCGTTTTGGATTTAATATTAATAGTGGGGGAAACGTTGGAATTAAAAATTTTCTTTGGTGGATATGAAATATGCAAGCTTGTACAGTAAAACTTTAGTATAATAGATAACAAAAATTCGAAAAAAAAAGAGAACTGAAAAATATTCTGTTACTGCCCTTTACATATTCACGGCAGTATAAAGATGTTACGCACTTTTTTCGAAGCAAATTATCTCATTTTACAAGACATGTCAGTAACCATAACAGTTTCCTGACAAATATACCTTTGATAAAATAAAAATTGTAATTAAGTTGGATCTGTAATATATGCGGTTCTTAGTTATTATCTCATCACAGTACAATATGCGGATTTAATATCAGCTGCTTGAAAACAAATGTTATTCAGAACTTCTGCCAGCTTCATTAATTATGCAATAGAATGATAATGTAACGAGCAGCTCACTTCAAACCCATTCGCCGATCCTCATATTTCTTAGAAAGGGACATGCATCGTATTTGTCCCCGTATGTGAATAATTGTACCACAATGGATCAATAATAGGGCGAGAATGAGACAAATACTAAGAATGGGTCATTTGTTTGGCTAAATTGAAGTATAGTATGAGAAATTTAATTAAAATCTCAACGAATGAAACTTTTGTTGGGAGAGGGAGGATGGTCCAATAAGATATATGAAACTTTTTCGAGAAGAAAAATATATGGTAAACATATTTATAATAAATATGGCTTGCTGCAAGACGTTTTGAACACATTTTGATGGTAAATAACAAAGAGAATTTGAGATAATAAGGCTGATCATTACCGTCCACCACTGCCTTGAAAAAACCAAATGGTTCAAAAAACTTACTCTGATAACACCAGATGGTTGCACCGCATTAATGGGCCACCTAAGATCAGTTTTACCCACCTAAAATTCTTATTATTTAAATCCAAACTTACCACTGTTTGTTACCGGACTCTTGTTTGTTACTTGTACCGTTCCTTTATATGTGTTCACCTTTTTCTGCCACCGCAAAAGTATCTGGGCTGCTGGATTTCACGGTCAAATACAGGGTCCTGTATACCAGAACATAACGATGCTCACTACGTTACTACTGCAAATGACACGTATATGCTGCTATATTTCGATATCACTTCCTTCAACGTATCCAGACCACAACTCACGCAGTGCACTTAATACGGGAGGCTGATATACCGCTCCCTATAATACATGCCTGTGATATGCAGCACATTTTGATGTGAGTGCAGATGCATTACATTTTTTTTTTTTTTTTTTGACTACTGCAATATTGTCGCTAATGCTTCAATTAAACTACTCCAGAGCCACAAGTAAACTCCACTGATCCGCATGAGGCTGGAGACCCGTGTTTCAGCTCTAGGCCTGCACAAAATTTCACTTAAAATATTTTTTGTTATTAAAACTGTATAAGGACATACAACTGTAAAGGATTTTTTTCTTTGATTGTTTTAGGATAAAACAATTTCTAACAAAATACAGTTAGAAAGGATTAATGTGACCATTTATTGGAGACATTTAAACATTTTAATCTTAGAGCCAAAAACAATAAAAAAAGGAGAAAAATGTTTGTTCCAAAACGCCGCATAAGTGACTAAAGAGATTTTATTCTACGTAAATAAAGACTAGAAATCTACTTTGAGCTCTGCATTCTAAGAAATAGAAAGAAAGTGTACATCGAAAAAAAAAAAATCAACGAACACTGACATTCATACCTTGACTAATCGGACGATTTGATTCAGTTTCCGGAGTCTGATTTTAAAGCAATTAAGGGACATTGTACGGAAAACGGTAATTTTGTCCCGCACGTATCATTTTTGCAATCATTTAGTAGCATTTAAGCTATATTTTATTTCCGGATGTTTTTGTTTCATAGGTATACTTTAAGTAATTGATAAGCTAAGTGCAATGAATAAAAAATTTTCAAAAAAAAAAAAAAAAAAGAAATATTTATTTTCTAGAGCTGTAATTTTCGCGAAAATGAAGAAATCGGTGATTTCACGAGCTGAAAATTTTACTAATTTTGTAAAAGCAGAACTGAAACGTTTCATGTTGAAAAATAGCAAAATATCATTCAAACCGAAAAGAGAGTGCGTTTGGAATACATAATGTTGCAAAACAGTTTCTCGGATTTTAAGAAAGTAGGCTTGTTTACATCTGAACGAAATTTTTGCAGTAGTTATAATGGATATTGATATTTATAGATATACAAAATAAGAGATTTAGGCTTATTTATTCTGTAATATATAAAAATCCAACCCTTTTGAATCCTGAAAAGCCAGACATTAGTTTAATAGCCGAGTTGGTTAATTCTTTACTGGAGAAAATTCGCAAATAATGCATGTTGTTAAATCTAGCTCGTTTGATAAGATGAGCAACGAAATCTCCAGCTGAATGGTCATTTACAATTAGCAATCTAATTATAATCTGAATTGCATTTGTAATCTCATCTAGATTGCAAAGCATTAAATTGTGTATTTACTAATTCAGGGAGCTAGTCAACGTTCAGCCGAGTACATATTTTAATCACTAGAAATTAATTAATGTAAATTGATCGCATTCAAATAAATTTCCTTCTATGCTGTAAATATTATATCAACGTGGTACGTAAAAAATACATTTTAAGCTTCTGCGTTTAAGTATAGACACAACTATTGTGATAAAAATGCGGAATTATCCTGAAAAACACATACTATTTACTTATAACACGAAAATATAAAGATTTATTTACCGGTAGCGTAATCAATGGATTAATGCACTATAGAACGAGAAGGAAGTAATAATGGTAAATTAAAAGTAGAAGTAATTGAATTTAAGTTTATGAAAAGCAAAGAGAAATGCAGACGATAAATAATAAATATTGCAGAAAAAAATGAAGTAAAACTTACAACAGCAGCTCAACTCAAATTGTATGAAATTGTTTGTAAACAGTTCGTGTTAACTAGAACACGGTGTATATGATATTAAAATCTGGGACTTTCTGTTTTTCTGGACATACGTATGTCTGTAACTCTTTCTCATTCGGACAGTTAATGTCTACCAGGTCAGTACTCATACCGTTGGATACAGGACATTCGGAGAAAGTCAGTGCGAT